>NC_091300.1:46241787-46303718 GCF_038502225.1 Cherax quadricarinatus
GAATTTTTGTGTAGATGGTCCTAATTTTGTGTTTACCTTTCATATCTAATTTTTCAGGTGGATCTGCTCCCCCTCCAGAACTCATTCAGAATATAGTTTCCTCAATTACAAACCAACTGGGCGTCCGCCTTGGTGGTAATCCACTCTCCACTTCGACTTCATCACCTTCCTCAACCAATAACTCCAGCTCTGCCAGTACTGTTTCCTCTGCATCTGGCCCAGGTGTTCAGAGTACAGGCCCAGGACGGAACAGTCAGGCTGCAGGCAACAGGTAAGTTGATCACACCTTGTAATTTTTATTACTGAAGTAGGAATTCTGTATTACTCTATATCTGAAAGGGAATTTGAGATGTTATCAGTGTATGTGCTTGAGAAGGGCAAGTTACATATTCTTTGAAGCTGCAGCTCACAAACTGTTGGGTCTGCTCTCCTACTTGCATTTTAATTTATTTGGTTTTGCTTTAGTGTGTGGCATTCATGCCAGTCAACTGCTCTTTGTAAAAATGGGCTTGTGAATTACTCTAGCATTTTTTGGTAATCAGGGAACATTTGCAGGTCATAGTAATATCTAGTAGGCACTTGCTAGTGTCAGGCAGGTGTAGCAAGCTTACACTTTAGGACTCTTATTTAAATCAGTTTTGAAAGTCTCTGAATTTTCAAGTAATTTTTATATTAAGCTCTTATAATATTCCTTTATATATTGTGTGACTGAAAAAGTTAATAAAAATTGAATAGCACTTATTATAAAGGCCTTTCCACGTGCTATTCAATTTTGAATGTACTCTGCTTTTTCAGTTGCATATACAAAAAAAATGCAATGTATAGAGGCACTTTATAAAAGCCTACTGTTTGTTGTTAATAAGAGCATTGTGAAATATTCATTGAATTTTTTTTTTTTTTTCAACAAGTCGGCCGTCTCCCACCGAGGCAGGGTGACCCAAAAAAGAAAGAAAATCCCCCAAAAAAGAAAATACTTTCATCATCATTCAACACTTTCACCACACTCACACATTATCACTGCTTTTGCAGAGGTGCTCAGAATACAACAGTTTAGAAGCATATACGTATAAAGATACACAACATATCCCTCCAAACTGCCAATATCCCAAACCCCTCCTTTAAAGTGCAGGCATTGTACTTCCCATTTCCAGGACTCAAGTCATTGAATATAATCATAAAATACAAAAATGCATCATTTTGTATCAGTTTTGTGACATTTATCTGTTAACTATATATTGTATATTTTTTGTTATTTAATTTGGTGGAAAACAGTGGCTATTACTAATGGCAGGTGTGGGTAGTTGAGTGATGGGAGAGTGAATAACGTAAGTGTAGTATGTCACCTTAGTTATAAAGTATCTACTGAGCTCTGACCTACATTCTTAACACTTGCCCACCTTGCCTTCATCCCTTCTGCACTCTTTCTTAACACAAAATTATATTAAAGATTAGTAAGTGGCACAGATAGGCCCACATAGGGATGAAGTAAAAAGTGTTCTGTACTGCTTATTTTAGCCTTGCTAATATGCACTGTTTCTTTACTAGAAATAGGTAAATACAAGTGTGTGCACTATATGTATGTATAGTATGTTTTAAAACATCAGCTATTTCCCACCAAGGCAGGGGTAACCCAGACAAGAAAAAGACATTCACCATCACTTATTTCCTAGCTGTCTTTCTAGAGATTCATAGAGATCAAAATACAAATGAACCACAAGTCTCCGCTCACTGCACTCTTAACATTCTTACATTAGCTCGATAGATACTCAGACACCTGCCTCTCAGAACCTTGACTGCTCTTCCTCCATCCCTTCTTCAGATATTCACTACACTGCACCCTTCCACATTCGGTTCATGTACCTTCTCTTAGTCATTCTATTTTGTTTATTCATTTTTATATAATTAAATCATAAGAATGTAAGAAAGAAGGAACACTGCAACAGCCCTACTGGCCCATGCGAGGCAGGTCCAATTCTCCCACCAGCTTAAGCCAATGCCTAAACCTAGTCAGGTCAGTCACATTCACTTAAGGGAGGAGCACGGCATCTGCCCTAGTAGCACAAGCAAGTCAGGTCCGACTCGCACCCACCCACACCCACTTGTGTATTTATCCAACCTATTTTTAAAATTACACAGTGTCTTTGCTTCTATGACGGTACTCGGGAGTTTGTTCCACTCACCCACACCTCTATTACCAAACCAGTGCTTTTCTATATCCTTCCTGAATCTGAATTTTTCCAATTTGAAACCATTGCTGTGAGTCCTGTCTATTTTTAGCACTATTTACATCCCCTTTTATTAATTCCTGTTTTCCATGTATATACCTTAATCATTTTTTATTTTTTTTTTTTTTTTTTTTTGCTTCTTTCAACAAACCGGCCGTATCCCACCAAAACAGGGTGGCCCAAAAAGAAAAATGAAAGTTTTTCTTCTTAAATTAAGTAATTTGTATAGGAGAAGGGATTACTAGCCCCTTGCTCCCGGCATTTCAGTTGCCTCTTAAAACACGCATGGCTTACGGAGGAAGAATTCTGTTCCACTTCCCCATGGATGTAAGAGGAAATAAACAAGAACAGTAACTAGAAAGAAAATAGAAGAAAACCCAGAGGGGTGTATGTATACATATGCTTGTACATGTATGTGTAGTGTGACCTAAGTGCAAGTAGAAGTAGCAAGACATACCTGAAATCTTGCATGTTTATGAGACAGACAAGAGACACCACCAATCCTACCATCATGTAAAACAATTACAGGCTTCCGATTTACACTCACTCGGCAGGACGGTAGTACCTCCCTGGGTGACTGCTGTCTACCAACCTACTACCTAGAGGAAGAAGTGAATGTTCTCAGATATTTGGGAGTTGACTTGTCAGCGGATGGGTTTATGAAGGATGAGGTTTACCATAGAACTGATAAAGGGAAAAAGGTGAGTTGTGCTTTGAGGTTTCTGTGGAGACAAAAAAACATTACCCGTGGAGGCAAAAAACGGAATGTACGAATGTAAAGTGGTACCAACACACTTATGAGTGTGAAGCATGATTTGTAAATGCTGCAGCGAGGAGGTGATGGCAGTGGAGATGTCTGAGGGCAATGTGTGATGTAAATATGCAGAGAATTTGTAGTGTAGAAATTAGAAGGTGTGGAGTTACTACAAGTATTAGAGGGATGAAGAGTTGATGTTGAGGTGGTGTGGTCATTTAGAGAGAATGGAGTAAAGTAGAATGACTTGTAGAGTGTACAAGTCCATAAGGGAACGAAGGTGGGGTAGGGGTCGTCCCTGAAAAGTTTGGAGGGAGGGTGTCAAGGAGGTTTTGTTGGTTAGGGGCTTGGCCTTCCAGCAAGTGTGCGTGAGCACACACCACACACACACACCACACACCACACACACCACACACCACACACACACACCACACACCACACACACACACCACACACACACACACCACACACACACACCACACACACACACCACACACACACACCACACACACACACCACACACACACACCACACACACACCACACACACATCACACACACATATCACACACACATATCACACACACACATCACACACACACATCACACACACACATCACACACACACATCACACACACACATCACACACACACAACACACACACACATCACACTCATCGCACACACTCATCGCACACACTCATCACACACACTCATCACACACACTCATCACACACATCACACACACTCATCACACACACTCATCACACACACATCACACACACACATCACACACATCACACACATCACACACACAGACACATGACACACAATCACACACACACACACACACACACACACACACACACACACACACACACACACACACACACACACACACACACACACACACACACACACACACACCACACACACACATCACACACACACACACATCACACACACACACACATCACACACACACACACATCACACACACACACACATCACACACACACACACATCACACACACACACACATCACACACACACACATCACACACACATCACTCACACGCACATCACTCACACGCACATCACTCACACACATCACACACACACCTCAGACACATGCACATGCACGCACGCACACACACACACACACAGAATAATAAGAGATTCAATCTTTCCATCTGGATATCAAATCCTCAGGAAAGACAGAGGGAGGAGAGGGGGAGGAGGAGTTGCACTACTCATTAAAAACCAGTTGGGGTTTGAGAAAATGGAAGGAATGAATGGCACTGGCGAAAGGGACTACTTAGTAGGAACAATCCAGTCTAAGGGACATAAGGTGATAATTGCAGTAATGTACAACCCACCACAGAACTGCAGGAGGCCAAGAGAAGAATACGATGAGAGCAACAGAGCAATGGTCGACACACTAGCCGAGGTGGCCAGGAGAGCACACATGGGGGGAGCAAAGTTACTAGTTATGGGTGATTTCAATCACAAGGAGATTGACTGGGAAAACCTGGAGCCCCATGGGGGTCCCAAAACATGGAGAGCCAAGATGATGGAAAACCTCATGCATCAACATGTTAGAGACACTACCAGAGAGAGAGGAGAGGATGAACCAGCAAGACTTAACCTTGTATTCACCTTGAGTAGTTTTGACATCGAGGATATCATGTATGAAAGGCCCCTGTGAGCTAGTAATCATGTGGTTCTGTGCTTTGACTACATAGTTGAGCTCCAAGTGGAGAGAGCAGCAGGAATAGGGTGGGAAAAACCAAACTACAAAAGGGGGAACTACTCAGGCTTGAGGAACTTCTTTCAAGACATTCAGTGGGAGAGGGAACTGACAGGAAAACCAGTACAAGAAATGGACTATGTGGCAACAAAATGCAAGGAGGCAGAGGAGAGGTTTGTTCCCAAGGGAAACAGAAATAATGGGAAGAACAGAACGAGTCCTTGGTTCACCCAAAGGTGTAGGGAGGCAAAAACTAGGTGTACTAGAGATTGGAAAAGGTACAGAAGACAGAGAACTCAGGAAAATAAAGAGATTAGCCGAAGAGCCAGAGACGAATATGCACAGATAAGAAGGGAGGCTCAGCGGCAATAAGAAAATGACATAGCATCGAAAGTCAAGACTGACCCGAAGCTGTTGTACAGCCACATCAGGAGGAAAACAACAGTCAAGGACCAGGTAATCAGACTGAGGAAGGGTAATGGGGAATTCACAAGAAACGACCGGGAGGTATGTCAGGAGCTCAACACAAGATTTAAAGAAGTATTTACAGTGGAAACCAGTAGGACTCCAGGAAATCAGAGCAGGGGGGTGCACCAGCAAGTGCTGGATGAGGTACATATAACCAAGGAGGAGGTGAAGAATCTGCTATGCGAACTTGACACCTCAAAGGCGGTGGGACCAGACAACATCTCTCCGTGGGTCCTTAAAGAGGGAGCAGAGATATTGTGTACCGTTAACAAAGATCTTCAACACATCATTTGAAACTGGGCAACTCCCTGAGGTATGGAAGATGGCAAATGTAGTCCCAATTTTTAAAAAGGGAGACAGACATGAGGCACTAAACTACAGACCTGTATCACTAACATGTATAGTATGCAAGGTCATGGAGAAGATCATCAGGAGGAGAGTGGTGGAGCACCTGGAAAGAAACAAGTGTATAATTGACAACCAGCATGGTTTCAGGGGGGGAAAATCCTGTGTCACAAACCTACTAGAGTTTTATGACAAGGTGACAAAAGTAAGACAAGAGAGAGAGGGGTGGATCGACTGCATTTTTTTGGACTGCAAGAAGGCCTTCGACACAGTTCCTCACAAGAGGTTACTGCAAAAGCTAGAGGATCAGGCACACATAACAGGAAAGGCAATGCAATGGATCAGAGAATACCTGACAGGGAGGCAACAACGAGTCATGGTACGTGACGAGGTGTCAGATTGGGCGCCTGTGACAAGCGGGGTTCCACAGGGGTCAGTCCTAGGACCTGTGCTGTTCTTGGTATATGTGAATGACATAACGGAAGGGATAGACTCAGAAGTGTCCTTGTTTGCGGACGATGTGAAGTTAATGAGAAGAATCAAATCCGTTGAGGATCAGGCAGGACTACAAAGAGACCTGGACAGGCTACAAGCCTGGTCCAGCAACTGGCTCCTTGAGTTTAACCCTGCCAAATGCAAAGTCATGAAGATTGGGGAAGGGCAAAGAAGACCGCAGACACAATATAGTTTAGATGGCCAAAGTCTGCAAACCTCACTCAAGGAAAAAGATCTGGGGGTGAGTATAACACCGAGCATATCTCCCGAGGCGCACATCAATCAGATAACTGCTGCAACATACGGGCGCCTGGCAAACCTACGGATAGCGTTCTGATACCTCAGTAAGGATTCGTTCAAGACTCTGTATACCATTTACGTCAGGCCCATACTGGAGTATGCAGCACCAGTTTGGAATCCACACCTAGTCAAGCACGTCAAGAAATTAGAGAAAGTGCAAAGGTTTGCAACAAGACTAGTCCCAGAGCTACGGGGATTGTCCTACGAAGAAAGGTTGAGGGAAATCGGCCTGACGACACTGGAGGCCAGGAGGGTCAGGGGAGACATGATAACGACATATAAAATACTGCGCGGAATAGACGAGGTGGACAAAGACGGGATGTTCCAGAGATGGGACACAGACACGAGAGGTCACAATTGGAAGTTGAAGACTCAGATGAATCAAAGGGATGTTAGGAAGTATTTCTTCAGTCATCGAGTAGTCAAGCCGTGGAATAGCCTAGAAAGTGAAGTAGTGGAGGCGGGAACCATACATAGTTTTAAGGCGAGGTATGATTAAGCTCATGGAGCAGGGAGAGGACCTAGTAGCAATCAGTGAAGAGGTGGGGCCAGGAGCTATGACTCGACCCTGCAACCACAAATAGGCGAGTACACACACACACACACACACACACACACACACACACACACACACACACACCCACACCATACTCACAAACCATACCCCCAGCCGGGATTGAACCCGCGGTCATAGTCTCAAAACTCCAGCCCGTCGCGTTAGCCACTAGACCAGCTAGCCACAATAAGATTCATCCAACTAGGTATATTTCTACACCATCGTGTAGAAATATACCTATGTCATTACGATTTCTTGAACCATACTCACACACCATACACACATACACACACCATACACACACACACACACACCATACACACACACACCATACACACACACACACACCATACACACACACACACACCATACACACACACCACACACACACACACCATACACACACCATACACACACACCATACACCATACACACACACCATACACACACCATACACACACACCATACACACACACCATACACACACACCATACACACACACCATACACACACCATACACACACCATACACACACACACCATACACACACACACCATACACACACACACCATACACACACACACCATACACACACACCATACACACACACCATACACACACACACCATGCACACACTCCGTACACACACACCATACACACCATACACACACACCATACACACACACACCACACACATCGGGTCAAGGACATTAAGTAATTAGATAAAGTGCAAAGGTTTGCTGCAAGGTTAGTTCCAAAGCTAAGGGGAATGTCCTTTGAAGAAAGGCTGATGGAAATTGGCCTAACGACACTGGAGGACAGGAGGGATAGGGGAGACATTATAATGACGTATAAAATACTGCGTGGAATAGACAAGATGGACAGACAAGATGTTCCAGAGAGGGGACACAGAAACAAGAGGTCACTCTTTGAAGTTAAAGACTCAAGTGAGTCACAGGGATGTTAGGAAGCAGTTCTTCAGTCATAGAGTGGTCAGGAAGTGGAACAGTCTGGTGAGTGATGTAGTGGAGGCAGGAACCATACATGGATTTAAGATGAGGCATGATAAAGCTCATGGAGCAGGGGGAGAGGACCTATTAGTGTTCAGTGAAGGGGCGGGGCCAGGAGCTGAGTCTCGACCCCTGCAACTAAAATTAGATGAGTACACACACACACACTGAACACACAGTATAATTTATTGTTTATTTTTACTTTTTTGTTGTTGTAAGTTTATGTAGGAGTAATACAACATTACTATTATATGAGTGTGATTGTGCTCAGAACATAGTATGAGTCATGTTGACTCACTACTGCCTTATATATATGCTATATACACTATAATTTTTACTTGATTTTTTTTTTTTATTTACTGTTGTGAGCTTCTGAAGCATTACAATGAATACTGTGCTACCCTGAGTTTTGTTCTGCTCTCAACTTGAACAATATTATAAGTGTATTATTGTAACTGCTTTTGCAAGTGTATTTTTGGGGGTCTGAAATGGACTAATCTAGTTTACTTTATTCCTTATGGGATTAAATTCATTCGGTAAATACACTCTAATAGCCTTCTGGGACGAATTATGTACAAAACTGTGGGTACCACTGTACTTGCATTGGTACAATTATTTCAGTGTGTTAGTTATCAAAACGTGGAAATTATTCAGTGTTTGAGTTATCCTGGGTTATAAATGATGTGCTTTTTGGCTGAATTCCACTGTTAGTATCATGAAATTGTAATAAATTTTAACTGAATAAGTCATCTTTGAGCCACTTGCACATCCTGTTTGCTAGAGAAGAAGCTGGTGGTGGAACAACAGCTCCTGGTTCCTTTTCTTTACTTTTGCTAGTGATGTGTATTAGTACATAGGACTTCATCAACCCCTGAGCAATTAACCATGATACATTGTGTGGGTCCTGCTGGTCTTAGATTTTTTTTCAAATGTTTAAATAGGTGGAAAGAGACTAAAGAATTGCCCTGAGGTAAAAAAAAAAAAAAAAAAAAAGTATTGGCAGGTGTCAGGTTTGTAGTAAAAAAAAAATGGTGTGTACTAGTATGTCTGACAGTACCATCACCTGCGTACTGGTATGTCGGACACAGTTAAAAAACTGATAATGTAATTTCAGATTTTTTCTTCTAGGTTCACAACTCTTCCAAGTATTATCAGTCACTTATTTTACAGCTTTTGTATATAAACAAATTAAAGACTCGAAGTGCCATCTGGCATCTTTGTTTAAGGTGCACGTGTACTGGAAAATAATTCCTTTCCCTTAATCATTCCCCAGTTTGAGTTTCATTTTAAAGACCACTCAAGCCCTCTTGGGTTAACTAATTGATAGAGACTGCAGTTGTGGATGCAGTGTAAATTGAGACATTAGTTAATCCATTATTTATTAAAATTAGACAAGGGTTAGATTTTACAAAGAATATAAATAGTTCATCATTTGTTAGGCTGAATAAAATTGTAAATTATAACCAGCAGTTTCAGCTTGCAGAATTAGTGTACATATATGAGCTAATTGTGATTGTTTAATTTTGTACAAGTCTTTTGTTAAGCCACTGAGAGCGAGCTTAGATAAATTGATACGGGTTATGAATAATGAAGTAATTACTAAGTAGCTGTCCATAATCCTGTTGCATAAAGGTAAAAAACTTTATGGTGTAATAAATGAATTAATTTGGTGGGAATTATTAAAATGAGTGGCAGAGATGACTTTGCTTGCTTACTACCCATTATGGTCTGAAAAGAGGGGGTTTTTCATCTAAGTTTTGTTTCCTACTTTTTGTGTAAAGCATTTAAAAATATTAATACATGCATAAAAATATTGTTTGAGTCTGCACTTCACACTTCCACTTACCTTTCTAGGCCCAAGTAATGAAGATCTTGTACCTTTCCATGTGGTATTGCCACCTCCTGCCTCTATTTAGCTTGTCATTATTAGCTTACTGCAGTCAGTCATCGAGTAGCAAATCCAGTGGCTCTACCTTCAGTTATGAACCATTCAAGATTACTTGAGCAGTTCTATTCCTTTGTTCTCAGTGGATACTTTTACAGTGCTCATTGTGTTTACTGTTCTCTGCTGGTTACCTCTTCAAGGGGGGCTCGTTGTGGTGAAGAGGCTATTGGTCTGAGGAATTGGACCTTTTGGTGGTCTTCCTCAGACTGAACCTAATTACCCCCCAATCCTCCATTCCCTATCCCATCCTCCCCAGTCCCCCCTTTTTCCCTTTCCTCCCCCCTCCCAACCTTTACCTTTTCCCCGTCCCGTTTGTAGCCTCTGGGGTCCTTCCCTCTGGCATTACAGTTTCTAGGTAGCGGGAAGTGTGCTGGAGTTCATCTGGCTCCGTGAGGCTCTTCGGGTGTGGTGTAATTTGCAGTGGAATCTGGATTGTCTGGAGGTGCCCTCCTTCCTTTCTGGATTTCCAGGAAGTGGGCGGGGTGTCCTGCAGATGACGGGTGTATCACCAGAGGCTTTCTGTTGGTTCTGGGAGGTGACAGCCAAAGGAGGTATGCTTTGTGGCTTATTTCCAACCGCCCTCTCTTATCCGCCGAGGTGGCTCGGTAGATGTGAGGTTGCTATCCCTGGAGTGCTGGTTTACTGGCATGAAGGGTAGGGTATGACATGGGTTCCATGCTGCATCTCTACTACTTGTGGGCTTGAGGCCCTCTCGGATGAGGGGGGAACTTACGACCCTTTCATGCATTCTAGTGACTGTCCCTCCGCTGTCCCTTTTTTTTTTCTTTAAAATAAAAATTAAGTAAGAAGTACCACTATCATGGAGTCTTCGTTCCATGATAACCCTCTTCCTTCCAGGCCCCTTTTGGTTCCCGCATCCTGTTCTGACCCAGCTTCATTATTGGAGGATTCTCTAGACTCTTCCCATACCCCTGTACCTTCTGCTGGTGACACTTCGTCACCTGGTCCAGGTGCTGCGACTCCACCTATTTCTATTAGTGCCTCTACCTCTTACATGCCTTTAACCCTTTGAAGGGTCGAAAAATAAAAAAAAATGATTTTTTCTTATGAAATGACAGAGAATCTTTTCCCGATGGTAATGGCATCAAAAGTATGAGATTTCATGGAAAGCTTACGGAATTGTGCTCTGGCGAAGTTAGCGGTCTGGACAGTATTTACGTATCGGTGATTTCGCTCACTTTGAGTCCTATTTTTGGCCAATTCCAATCTTCCAGTCGACTAAAATCATAGCTATTTCGCTAGAACTCCATTTCTTCTGTTGACTGAGTACAAGAAACCACCCATTTACTGATTTCAACTGCCCAATAAAGTGGTCAGAAATTGGCAATTTTGCCAATTTCATACAAGGTTTCAAAAGATGCCAATTTCAAAATAAGGACCAGAATAAACAAGACGTGCATTCCTGGCACTAAAATAACATTTTCCCTGTTGATCAGTCATGGACCAGAATAAACAAGACGTGCATTCCTGGCACTAAAATAACATTTTCCCTGTTGATCAGTCATGTCTCCAGGTCCCTCTTATATTACTCTTGCTTTCCATTTGAATTTTTATTCTCACAAAAAATAGAAGATTTACTATTATGCTGCCTACTGCATTATTATAGAAATTATATAAATAATATCATCACACTTGTGAAAGAATATTAGACTCGCCAGTTGACGTGTATTGGACGTGTGGCATGATTTGTTTACTCTTGAACATAGGCAAAAATTGAACATTCTGCCACTTTGAACTCAATTCTAAGGTACTTTTCATCGTGAAACCTTCTAAAATTGTCTATTTTTCTGTAATGTATCTCCCATTCTATCAAATGAGACCACGAAAATGAGAATACAGCCATACATATCATACGAAAATACACTGCAAAGTTGCTGTTTTAAACCAAAAACGTGGTCGGAGTTTTTTTTTCACGTTATGCAATGTTTGCTGCAGAATTTTTTTTTATACTGCACACACACTGACCATGCAGACACATTCTTTCATATGTAGGCCTACCAGCTTTTCTCCACCAGATTTCAAGGCGCTATAATTTTGGCATATAAGTACGTGACCAACCCTCAAGGGGGTTAACTGTGCGCCCGGCTTCCTGAAATATGGTGTGACATTTTTTGGATTGCTCGCCTACCTCAGGTCGGGCCGCCCACGGTACTTCACCTAAATGTTTCAGACCATTTGCTGGCGATGGTTCTTCGATGTCTGCTCATTCCATCCAAAAATGACCTACGTGACACCCACTTCCTTTATGCACCAGTGGACTAAATTCTTTTTCCTGCAACCAACATCTCCAACTGATTTATCTTTCTGACAGTAGTACAGTGGAACCTCTTCTTACGAGTGAATCCATGTGCGAGTTTTTCCAGATAGGAGCAGCTGCTCAGTCGATTTTTTTGCTTCCAGTCGCGAGCAAACTTTCCAGATGCGAGCGGGCCTCAAGGGAGGTTAATTGACACTGGTGAGGGGCCTCTTGCTCTTGATCTAGGGAATTGAATCTCAGTTGTTTGTTGGACTATGTTATTGAAACTTGGGCAATGTATGATGAAAAGATGCTTCTTAACGTACACTAAAAATGAAAAATCAGACCATAAATAACGGAGTTCACTTCTCAGCCATTAGCCTCCCCTTAGCTGTATATTTTTGTATGGTTTTTATGGTTGTATTCTTGTTTTATTTGGTCTCATGTGATAGAATGGAAGATATACTACAATAATAAATATGATTTTAATTGGTTTCACGATGAAAAGTACCTTGAAATCGAGATCAAAATAGCAGAAATGTTTGATTCTTTGGCGACGTCAGTGGTAGACATTATGAGGTAGCAGTGGCAGACAACATGAAGCAGCAGTGGCAGACAACATGAAGCAGCAGTGGCAGACAACATGAAGTAACAGTGGTAGACATCATGAGGTAGCAGTGGCAGACAACATGAAGCAGCAGTGGCAGACATCATGAAGTAGCAGTGGCAGACAACATGAAGCAGCAGTGGCAGACATCATGAAGTAGCAGTGGCAGACAACATGAAGCAACAGTGGCAGACATCATGAAGTAGCAGTGACAGACAACATGAAGCAACAGTGGCAGACATCATGAAGTAGCAGTGGCAGACAACATGAAGCAACAGTGGCAGACATAATGAGGTAGCAGTGGCAGACAACATGAAGCAGCAGTGACAGACAACATGAAGCAGGAGCGGCAGACAACATGAAGCAGCAGTGACAGACAACATGAAGCAGCAGTTGCAGACAACATGAGGCAGCAGTGGCAGATATCATGAGGTAGCAGTGGCAAAGTGTAATATTAAGAGTGTAGCAATTAAGTGTAGCATTAAGAGTTGAGCAGTTAAGTGAAGCATTAAGAGTGTAGCACTTATAAGTCACTCTATCTGACTTTTTTGGCTTATCCTAGGTTCTCTACACATGTAGTCAGGAGCAGGTATGGCCGCTGTGGTGGCCCTATAAACCCCAACAACAATGGCTGCTGCCACCACCACTAGCCACATACCTAATGACATGTATTTTATTCATTCTAGTGTATATATCATGTTTCTATGTTATTAATATTGTTTACTATGTCATATTACATGAATTGTGATAGATAAATAAGCTGTAGAGTTGATATTAGGGAAATTATTAAAGTATTTTCTCGTGCCTGGAATTCCACTGGAACGAATTAATTCCATTTCAATTAATTTAGATGAAGAAAATTGACTCGACGAATGAGTAAATCCAGTTGCGAGCAAGGTCATGGAACGGATTAAACTCGTAAGTAGAGGTTCCACTGTATTGGTAAAGCTCTTTTACAACATGCTGGCCAAAATATCTTTCATGCTCTTCGAAGTGGTGAGCACATCGTTAGTCCAGAATGCAGAACAAGCTCATGCTCTTTCCCATCTCACTTCCATTGATAACATTCCAGTCACAGTTCACAAGCACCTACCTACTCTCAATTCTTGCAGTGGTACGGTGGTTTTCCTGCGTACCATTGTACAGGGTAATTTTGTTTTGCGGTAATATTTTGGAGCAATTATCCCCTCAGGACTTTACAGTTCTCAGAGCAGATACATATGTTCTGCCCACTCGCGGGCAGAGGCGCTTTTCCAGTAACATCGCCTACTTAACCTTTGACTGTCATGAACTCCTGTCCTCCGTTTATATCGTGGGCCATCACCTAGAAGTCCGTAAAGTGGTCCCTACTCCCCAACAGTGTTGAAATTGCTAGTGCTTCGGACACCCTGCTAAATACAGCCTCTCCTCACTTGGCGACGTACTCGTTTACTGACGACTCGGATTTACAGTGGGCTCTCTGACCAGTATGCATACCTAAATACGTAATGTATATTAGAGCAGATTTTTTCCATTCTGTTTATTACTATATACAGTACACTACTGTATAAACATTTAAAAATATTCCACAAATGTTATAAATGATGTAAAGGTGACATTCAAACAATATCAAGGATGGCTGACATAAATCCACTACCATTATATTATGCTCCTCACTTAGCGATGAATTTGTTTACTGACATGGTCTTAGGAACAGAATTCCATCATAAAGTGAGGAGAGGCTGTACTACAGATCTGCAGTGGAGTGCCTGGTCTGCGGTGCTGCAGATCATGCCGATACATCTTGCAGTCTCCTACTTGTCTCAATTGCAATGAACCTCATACGTCTTTATCCCACCGATGTCAGGTCTAAATGAATGAGAGATCCGTTGTCTTAAGGAGAGCAAAGGCCTTGCTTATGCTACGGCTGTGTCTCGGCTCCACCTTCAGGGGAATCTTCCCTGTGTCCCTTATTCTCGAGTAGCTAGGAGACCTCCAACCTTGGCGGTCCCCCTGCCTACCAGCTCCCCCAGTGTCATGTCTTCCGGGGTCACCCCCCACTTCTTTACCTATTCCTACCTCTGCTTCTTCTTGATCGCTAGTTTCTCAGTCTACAAGGCCTTGCACGCTTGCATCTTCTTCGTGCCTACCACCTGTGAAGTTGAACCTGAATCATAAGCCCAAGTCTCTTTGCATTCCTCTGGTGCTTACAATTCCCCAACAGTTCCCTCTTTCAGCCTCTGTACCTGGTTCTCATCCCCTTTCCAACTCGCACTCGAACTTGGAGGTTCACCCCCCCCCCCCTTGTGTAGTCCCCTCTTCTCTTGTTCCCACCCCAGATTTCTTGCCCAGTTACTTTCCAGCCTCCTCCTCTGTTCCACCGCAGGACTCTTCTGCCCCCACCGACGCACCTCTCCAGGTTCATACTCCCCTCCCTCACTCAGACATCTTTGGTTCCCTCCATAGTCTCCCCGATTTCTACTTGCTCTACCTCACCTGTCTCTGAAGTCATGGTATTGGCATCTTCCTTTTCTGCTGAGACACTTGACGCTATCTCTGACTATATTGCGGAGACGAAACCCTTGATGAACACTGGCCACCTTCTCCTACCTCTTCTTATTTTTCACGACCCTCGCAGCAGTCTTTTCCTTCGCAGCATTCTGATTCCTCCTTGCTTACATGCTTTCCGTTACCTCTACACATTGAATTCACTGACCCTATTAGCCCAATAAATTTTATCACTTCTTATTGTTGGCATGCCTGTCTTTGTGAATAATGACCTCTTGACAATGGAATATTTGTGGCCTCGGATAATCGGGGAGAGCTCCAGTTGTTGCTCTCCCAGTTTTCTCCAGTTTGTGTCGGGTTACAAGAGCCAAAAATTCGTTAAGCTGTTATTCGTCCTGTTTCGGGCTACATGCTGTTGCATTCTTCTGATTCCTTTCCCGATGAATCATTTAACCGTTTTAACGAGTGCGCTTGTGTGCGTTGGTATACCTTATCAACACATCTCTGTTCATTCTCTGCTGCATTATACTGCAGCCCGTACTTATTTGCACAGATGGTATACAGTTTGCTGTCTACATCTCTCCCCTTCCCGTGCATTCTGTATCTCGGATGTTGCATTCTTGATCTCTGCCACTGCCTATCTTGTTAGGTGATTTTATCGCTAACCATTATCTTTGGGGAGGGTCACACTGTGACTCGTGGTGATCAGTTGGTGACTTCTCACTTCTCATCCTCTTCATGTTTTAAATACAGGTGCTCCCACTCATTTTGACTCTTGCACTCAGTCTCTCTCTTGCATTGATCTTTCTGTTTGCTCCTTGTTAATAGCACTTGATTACGCTTGGTCTTTTCTCCCGGATTTGCACAACAGTGATCACTTTCCTATTCTTCTTACTTCTACTACATATTCCTGACCGCCTTGTAGCCCTCATTGGCAAATTGGACAAGCGAATTGGGGCTTGTACTCTCATCTTACCGTTTTTTGTGAGGACCCTCCTTCCTCTATTGATGAGCTGGTGCACCAGTTTTCAACCTTAGTTTTGACTGCAGTGCCATTGTTCTATTCCTCAATCCTCAGGCAGGTGTTCTCAGACATGCGTGCCTTGGTCTCCTGTGTGTGCTCATGTGGTACATTTGAAACGCGCTGTGTGGGGCCATTATCGATATAATTGGACCTCAGATTGTTTCTTGGATTTTAAGCTGGCAAGGGCAGTCACTCGCCACGTCACACATGACACTAAACGCACTTGTTGGCAAGACTATGTGTCTACCATTACCTCGACTTCCCCTGTGTGTACAATTTGGAAGAAGTTACGAAAGTTGTGTGGCAAGTACGCTCCGGACCCGACTCCAGTTTTGTGGGTTGCTGGTGTTAGTGTTGCAGAACCTCTTGCAGTTGCCACGGAAATCAGGAACTATCTTGTTCGTGTCTCCCAAGGACTTCACCTCTGTCCCTCATTTCTCACGCTTAATTCTACCGAGGAGCAATTGCCCTTGGATTTCTCTTCTAATGGAATGGAGCTGTTTAATGTACCTTTTACTCTCCTAGAGCTAAAGTCCATGCTTTCCGCCTGCCAGTCATCGGCAGCTGGGCCTAATGATATTCATATCAGTAGGCTACAACATCTGCATTCTACAGCCCTTACAGTCCTTTTGCACCTTTTCAATCATATTTGGACACAAGGGGTTCTCCCCCAACAATGGAAATCTGCCATTGTCCTACTGTTTTGCGAACCAGGCACTTCGGAACTTGATACCTCTCACTATTGTCCCATTGCTCTGACCAGTGCAGTCTGTAAGGTGATGGAATGATTGGTGAATAAACATTTGAAATGGTATTTGGAGAGACTCGATAGTCTTTCTCCTCACCAATATGGCTTTTGCAAGGGCTGCTCTGCTTTGGATCCCTTGCTCCACTTAGATATGTATGTGCGAGATGCCTTTGCTAACAAACACTCCCTCCTAGCAGTCTTTTTTGATCTTGAGAAGGCATGACACCACTTGGAGGTATAACATTTTAGCCAAGCCCACTCCTTAGGACTCCGTGGTAATATACCAACCTTCCTTGCTGCTTTCTTAAGTGACAGACATTATCATGTCCGTGTCGGCACCTCACTTTCCTCAGACTTTGTTCAGGCTGAGAGAGTCCCACAAGGTTGACTTCGCTGTATATGCATGCGCTGACTGTCGCCTGGTAGCAGCCTCCCTTCAGGATGTGATTGACCAAGTTTCCCATTGGGCCACTTCTCATGGATTTAAATTTTCTAGTATGAAAACCCATTTCATTACCTTCACTAGACGTTCTCTTATCCCAGATATTTTGTTGTATTTACTTGGCTCATGTATTCCAGAATGTGATCCAGTCAGGTTTCTTGGCCTTCTCTTCGATCGCCGGTTGACATGGAAACCTTGCATTTCCTCTCTGAAGGCAACTTGCTGTGGTTGGCTGAATCTCCATAAAATTCTTGTGCATCGTTCATGGGGGTAGATTGCTGAGCTCTCCTCCATTTGCATTCCACCTTAGTCTTGTCCAAGCTGGATTATGGTGACCAAGTCTATTCTGTGGCTTCTCCTTCAACTCCAAGCTAGATCCCCTTCATCATCAAGGCCTTTGTCTATGCCTTGGTGCCTTTCGTTGATCCCCTGATGAAAACCTCTATGCAGAGGCAAATGTTCCTTCCTTAGCTGATTGTCGTGATACTCATTATCTTCGTTACTTTGTCCGTGCTCATGACCTTCGTGTTCCTTCTACGTATAGGTTGGTCTCAGATGTTAGTAGAAGCCCATTATTTGTTCAGCACCCCTGCTTACTCCGACCGTTTTCTGTCTTCACCCAGTTACCTCCCTTATGTTTATTTAGCATCTGCTTTTTCCCTTCCTTGGGAAATTCCGACGGTTCATGTTTGTTCTCCCCTACTGCCGTGTGCCGAAGCGCTCCTGCCTTCAACTACTACTCACTCTTTTTCTCCATCACTTCCGGTTGCATGCTCATGCTGTCGCTGTTTATACAGATGGTTCTAAATCTGATGGCATTGGGTTCGTGGAAGTGTTCCCTGACGATATTGTCCAAGGCCATTTGTTAGACTCTGCTAGTATTTTTACTGCCGAGTTGTATGCCATCCTCATAATGCTTCTCCGTATTACATATATCTCCTTCGATGTTTGTGATCATTTCAGATTCCCTCAGTGCTTGACAAGCCATTAAACAGTTTGATTCCCCTCATCCATTAGTCCTTTGTATTCAACTATGGTTGCTCCACGTGGCTAGCAAAAACAAAGACGTCATTTTCTGTTGGGTCCCTGGATATGTTGATATGCAGGGCAGTGAACAAGGGGATGCTGCTGCGCAGTCAGCGGTGCATGATCTTCCAGTTCAGAGATTATTTTCCAGTCATCTCAGCCCGTCTTCCTGGCTGTTGGCAACAACTATGGTCAGGCATGCACCATAACAAATTGCACTCTATTAAATAGCTTTTAGGTTTGTGGCCATCTTCTTACCACTGTTGCCATACTCGGGAGAATTCGCTCTCCCGTCTCCGCATTGGCCATACTCACCTTACCCATGGGTATCTTGTGGAAGAACACCCTATTCCTCTGTGATATTTTTTGGGTCCCTATTTCGGTTCTCCACTTTCTTGTAGATTGCCCGGTTTACCAGCGAGCTTGCAGGATTTACCTCCAACGCTGCCGCTACCCTACCACTCCTACCTTATTTCTCCTTCTTGCAGATGACATACCTTTGACTTACAATCACTTTTTGACTTTGTCAGCATCTGCTTTACTATACGAACTTTGACACTCAGTCCTTAGAGTCCCTTCCAGCCCTTTTCTCCCCTCACCTCAGATCCCCTCTCCACCTAGCTGTTTATAACCCCAGCACTATTTTCTGCCCTGCAGCACTGTACGACCCTTGTCGGTTTATCACTCTCTTTGATTATAATAACAATTCTGCTGGTTAACTAGATATGAGGGTCAATGACCCTACTAAAAGATTCCTTGAAGGTAGTGGCCATTTGTTCTTGGCTCACATGACTTGTGATGATCGTATGTTCTGCCAGGAGTATCCTAATCAGGTCAAGATATTTTGTTAGCACAAGAATTCCTACAAGTGCATTATACATGTATAGGAGAGATCCTCTTTTGTTCATACAGTGTAACAACTGCCTTCCCTGTTGAAGCACTCATTGCTTGCCAAGAGGACATGCATTCCTACCTCATTTTTTGATGATCAGCAGTGCCCTTCAACATTAACTGGGGGTGGGTGTGGTTTGGGGGTTGACAGGCTTGGTGGCGTCGGCAGGCCTAGCTGAATGAGTTGCAATCAATAATGCTGTCAAACAGATGACCAGCTGGATATCAGGGCTTCCTTTAAGACTTTGCATAGGGCCAACGTTGTTTCACTCAGAGAGCTTGGATCATGCCAAAGGGTCTAAGTACCCATGAGATGATTATCAAATGGTATACAATACCGACAGGTTGGTAGATAAGACACATAGGCAACATTTAGGCAACTTTATTCTAAAACTTTTCGCCTACACAGTAGGCTTCTTTAGTCGAGTACAGAAAGTAAGCTGGAACAGTAAAGATGTGAAGACGATGCAATCAGTCCATCACCCTTGAAGTCGTAGATTTGAGGTTGTCAGTACCTCAGCCTGGAGAAGTTCTGTTCCAAAGTCTGGAACTAACTTTGGAACAGAACATCTCCAGGCTGAGGTACTGACAACCTCAAATCTACAACTTCAAGGGTGATGGACTGATTGCATCGTCTTCACATCTTTACTGTTCCCGCTTACTTTCTGTACTTGACTGAAGAAGCCTACTGTGTAGGCGAAACGTTTTGGAATAAAGTTGCCTAAATGTTGCCTATGCGTCTTATCTACCAACCCATGAGATCTTGATGAGGCTCCAAGCCCCCACAATTTTACTCTAAGCTGCTGTGAGAGTTTTCAGTGTCGTTCCCCGGGCCTAATGACTGTTGTTGCAAGTGTTGACTTGTCCATCCCACAGGCGCTTTCCTCGATGCTTTTGAAAGTCAATCTCTCTCGCTGTCTCGCGCTCTCTCTCTCTCTCTCTCTCTCTCTCTCTCTCTCTCTCTCTCTCTCTCTCTCTCTAACTGTCTCGCTCGCTCTCTCTCTCTCTCTAGCTGTCTCGCTCGCTCGCTCTCTCTAGCTGTCTCGCTCGCTCTCTCTCTCTAGCTGTCTCGCTCGCTCTCTCTCTAGCTGTCTCGCTCTCTCTCTCTCTAGCTGTCTCGCTCTCTCTCTCTCTCTCTCTCTCTCTCTCTCTCGCTATCTCTCTCTCTCGATATCTCTCTCTCTCGCTATCTCTCTCTCTCGATCTCTCTCTCTCGCTGTCTCTCGCTCTTGCTCTCTATCTCTCTCGCTATCTCTCGATCTCTGTCCTTTGAGCTGCACAAGTTTAGTGCCTCTCATGGCCTGACCTTCCAGTGTTTTACTTAAAAAATGCACGCTGCAACTTCTTCCGGTATTTCCTCATATCTGTGAGGTTGCAGAACTCCTAGCCTTTTTCTGTTTTCTGAAATGGAGGATTGGCTCTTGCTTCAGGAGAGTGCTAGAGCCTGTGTTTGTTAGGGGTCTGGGAATCATTGTTTCTAAAGGTGACTAGCCAGTGAAGCAGGATTTCTGTTTCTTGTGGGTATGGAAGATACAGTAGTTTTCCAACAGTTGTGTATGTTGCTGGAGAGGAGGGCCAGACACAGAGCAGCCCACCCTCTCATCTTCAGCAAGATTCAGGTATGCAGAGGTTTGCTGCTGACATTTAACCATTACTAGTGAGGGAGTCCTTCATTTACAGTGCCCAGACCTGTCAGTGGATCATTTCATTGCCCACACCTGAGTTCAGGCTGAGACTACTCTTATCACTATTTGACTTGGATACTGGATTCTCACTTCCATCAACAGCTACCCTATCCATGATTGGCTTACAATGGTAAAATTTCTGTTGGGTTGTCAGAATCACACTGCAGAGTAAATGATTTTTGAAATTTGAACTTGCGTGAGGGTCTGAGGACCTAATCTATTTTGCCTTAGTTGCCAACTGGTGATTAAGCTGTCTGGTTGATTGCTGGAGGACTCTGTCCATGGTAAACAAGAAATAATAAGTAAAATGGAGGCTAGAGGCAGAACAGCAGAAGTGAAAAGTGATAGTTCTTATGGGATCCTAGATAGGCAAGTGGAAGTTTTGAAATTGTTGGGTCATCAGCTCTCGATGTGAACATGTGCGCATCCTTCAAAATAATTTGTCTTCGTTATAGTTACATAATGTCTTTAAACATAAGTACCATTATAATTTTATGTTAATCCTTATCTGTGTATCCAGGAGGTACAGTCATGGATGGTTACAATGCCATTGATCTATGGCAAGCAGTTTAACTGGTTTTCCTCATCTAAATGCATTCTTCGTACTGTTTTTTTTTTCTTCTGATTTACATGCTAGCTCACAATCTGCAAATCTTGGCACCTGGTAAGCATGGCTGAAGACATTTTGCTTTGGCAATAGGGGACTCGGTAAATTATATTGTTTTAATTTTGCATATTTTTTTATGAGCAGCATTGTATATTAAAAGCACATATATGTGTGTACGATATTGTATGTTGAACTAAATCTATTTTTTGCTATGGAAAAATTGTGTGTATTAGTTTCATTTTAATTGCGACTGCTGGTAATTAAGAAAATGTAATTATTGGATTGATTATCTTGTCTGGAGATTTCTGGAATTAACCACTTTTTTAGCAACACTGAAATTTATTGAATTGTTTACAGATATACAAGTTTTAAAAATGATTATATTTATATGCATTAGTTCCTCTTAATGTCTGTTATGGAAAACTTTTCTTTCCTATTACATTGTCTTTCATTCTACATTATTTGAATTCCACTAAGTTATTTTATGTGCATTCGTGAACTTCATTGATACATTTAAATTTAAAAAATATTTCCCCATAGTCTTGTATCCAAAATTATTTTTTTTTTAATAAAATTTATGTGAATATCTATATACAGTACAGTACTGTAAATAACAAAAAGGCACAATACCGTGACTGGAACGATACACAAATAACCCGCACATAAGAGAGAAGCTTACGATGACGTTTCGGTCCGACTTGGTTTATTAGACAAACCAGTGTAGTGTATGCAGAATTCCTCAAATGTTGAACATATCCTTTGGTTCTACCTTATGTTCTCTTGGTATTTTTAATAATTCATTCATTTGGGAAATCCCTTCACGGACAGAGCTAAAGCAAAAAATGTCTCCAGGCCACCCTGTCTTGCCATCTTTGCTTGCTATAGGTCTCTAGTGTTTTTCAGTACACTTATCCTAGTATCTACTTTCTTTGCTGCATGTCCATGTTACTTCAAGGAACTTCTGTTTTTGCCAGCCTGATTCCCTACTTAGTTCCTTTGAATTTTTGAGTCGTCTCGTATCTTAATAACAATTGTGCATTTAATTTCGTATCTGATTTTGTCTGTAGATTTCCTTTATTAATACCCTTATCCCATTTTCTACTATAGTCACCTGGAGAAGATGGAAGAGTGGTGTAGCAGAAGGTGAAAGATATGGAAGTAGCAATTATCCTCAGACTCGTGTTTCACACATTTGGTAGCATCATGAAAAACTAATGCTGTCACACTTTCCCGTATTATACTGCATTTATATTTTCAGTATTTAAGTGGAATACTGCATTTAAAGTTTGAAAATATATTAGCACTTCTTTTTTAAATAAAGAATTAAATATATCCCATTAACAGTGCCCTTGTATGAGCATTTTCTAATACTGCTTTTCCCTTGTTTTTCCTCTGTTGTACAGTAGACCCTTACATTACATGGTAGTTACGTTCCTGAAAATGCCGTGTTAGATAAATCCATGTTAGATAAACTGAAGAACTTGGGGAAAAATAGGGTTACATTCCTGGGAGCCCCGAAAAAGGCTAACAACTTTTTTTTAGACCTCCAGATCTTGCAAAAATGTAAGTGAATATGTAATTGTTGTTCATTGTTGTGATGCATTATGTTGTTTTTACTGCTTAAGGCTACAAATGCAACAGAAATAATAGTATTTCTTAAATTGTGGGTGCTGGTTTATCAATGATTGTGGAGAGTTAGGCTGAGGCCCTACTGGGCTGAGGTGGATGGTAGAGGTTCTGGTACTGAAGTCGATGGTTGTACTAAAGTGTGCATAAATTCTGTAATGGATTTCTGGGCAGTTTTACCCTGCAGTACCTTATACAGCTGATGGTAAGGTATCAGCTTCTCTAGACACCATTTCAGAGCACTGCTTCTAGATTTGTCAGGGTCCTCTTCAGTGGAAAAGTCTAACTTTAAGTCAGTAAATCAGTCAAGTCTGTCTCAGTAAAGCAGTCGAGTCCATTAGTAAGTCAGTCAAGTAAGTCAGCCAGTTATTCATTACACAAGCTCGTATATTTACCTCATTTTTTTAATTGTATAAACCGATGCTTCATGAAGGCCATAGGCTCTCTCGTTTAACCCTTTGACTGTTTTTGTCGTATATATACATCTTACGAGCAAGTGTTTTTGACGTATTAATATTTTGAAGTTTTAGCAGCTTCAAATCAAGCGGGAGAAAGCTGGTAGGCCCACATGTGAGAGAATGGGTCTGTGTGGTCATTGTGTGCAGTATTAAAAAAATCCTGCAGCACGCAGTGCATAATTAGCATGAGAAAAAAATAAACTGACCGTGTTTTTGGATTAAAATGCCGACTTTGAGGTGTATTTTTGTATAGTATTTGTGGTTGCATTCTCGTTTCCTTGGTCTCATTTGATAGAATAGAAGATATATTACAGAAAGAAACAGATGATTTTGATTGGTTTCACGATGAAAAAAGCCTTGAAATTGAGCTCAAAGTAGCGGAAATGTTTGATTTTTGCTCATATTCAAAAGTAAACAAATGATGTCACCATCCAATAAGTGTCCAACTGGCTGGTCTGATATGCAGTCACGAATGGGTTGACATTATTTATACAATTATTACAATAATGCAGTAGGCTGCATAACAGTAAGTCTTCTATTTTTTGTGTGAATAAAAATTCAAAATAGAAAGCAAGAGGGGCCTGGAGATGTGACTAATGAATAGAGAAAATGTTATTTTAGTGCAAGGAATGTCTGCATTGTTTATTCTGGACCCTATTTTGAAATTGGCATCTTTTTTAACCCTTTCAGGGTCGACAGGCCCTCTCAGAGACTTGTTCTCAGGGTCGTCCAAATTTAAAAAAATATATATATATATATATTTTTTTTTCTTATGAAAAGATAGAGAATCTTTTCCCGATCATGATGACACCAAAAGTATGAAATTTGATGGAAAACTTAAGGAATTATGCTCTCGTGAAGTTAGTGGTCTCGACGATGTTTACACTTTGGCGATTTTGCCCACTTGGAGCCCTATTTTCGGCCAATTCCAATGTACTAGTCGACAAAAATCATGAATATTTTGCTAGAACTCCATTTTTTCTATCGAATGAGTGCAAGAAACCACCCATTTACCGATTTCAACTATCCAATACAGTGGTCAGAATTTAGCAATTTTGCCAATTTCACACAAATTTCAAAAGATACCAATTTCCGAATAGGGTCCAGAATAAACAAGATAGACATTCCTGGCACTAAAATGATATTTCCTCTGTTCATTAGTCACGTCTCAAGGCCCCTCTTACATTCTTTTGCTTTCCACTTTGAATTTTTATTCTCACAAAAAATAGAAGATTTACTGTTATGCAGTCTACCGCATTAGTGTAAAAAATGGTATAAATAATATCGGCACACTTGTGAAAGAATATTAGACTCGCCAGTTGACGTGTATTGGATGCTTAGCATGATTTGTTTACTTTTGAACTTTGGTAAAAATCGAACATTTCTGCTCTGCTACTTTGAGCAAGGTACTTTTCATTGTAAAATCAGTCAAAATCATCTCAATTTTTGTAATATGTCTTCCATTCTATAGAATGAGACCAGGAAAACTAGAGTACAACAATAAATACCATATGAAAATACAGTGCAAAGTCGCTGTTTTAAGGGAGCGCTAGGGCAATTTTCCGCGCGCGCTCAACCAAAAATCGAAAAATTATGGAAATTGATTTATATATACCGAAAAATAGCTTAACTCTTTGGCAACACAATGGTACAAGAATCAATGTTCTAAGACGTTTCTACAAGAAATTATAGTCATTTATATCAGGTATGGTTACGGCGATGTAGGTAGCGCGTCTGTTCTCAACCCATGTATTTTTTGGAATTTTTTCCTTGTTTTTTATTGCTTTTTCTTTGCATTATTCTTTCTAATATAATAAATGATTATTTGGCATCATATAAGAGTAGGTGGAGCTTATCAGTAGAGTGCCAGCCAATCGGGAGCCATCTGAGAACATTCGGCAGTACTCCCCCTCCAGATGGTGCCAGGTGAAATCACTTCATTATGTTTATATCAGCTTATATATCAACTATACGGCTTATTTGTCTATCAGAATTGATCTAATATGATATAATAAACACTATAAATAACAAACAAACATGTTATATACTCTAGACTGAATAAAATAGGCCATAATATAGCGAGAGTCCACCAGCAATATTTCGATATAAATGTGTTACTCCTCGTCTCCTTGTTCTATTGTTTGGTATGTAAGTGATAGAAAACGGTATTTTGAAGAGGATAACTGCACTAGAACATCAGTTTACTAAGAAATACACCGAAAAAACGCGATTTCCGCGCAAAAAAAAATTTTTTTTTTGAGACGGTAGGCCTGCCGGCGTTGTAGGCCTATATCTCGGAAGTAACTTTTTCACATATTTCGCTAATGTACACCATTATTAATTATTGTATTGAAATGATTTTCACTGACAATATAAAACAAAGTGTGTTTGAAAATGTAAGGATTCTTTTTTTGGAATATATCAAATATTTTTGATTTTGTGGGAGGTAAAAGGCAGATATTTTGGTGAATGCCAAAAAGTCTATCAAAAGTATTTTTTTTTCCATGATAATAAGATATATTAGATGAAACATGTGCCTCTCAAATTAGTGTCAGATGTATTCTAACGGTTGGGATTGTCGGAAGTGCCACTCGAAGTGCCATTTTGTCATACCTTGCTGCCATATATGAAAAGTCATTAAATATTTTTTTCTCTGTTGTTTGTTGGCCAATCATACTGAAACTTGTCACATTCTTCTACATATGAACCTCTAAATGTACACCAAAAATAAAAAAAATTGGTTGAAAAATAAAAGAGTTGGCCGAAATTGGGAGTCGTACCCTTAACCCTTGAATGATCCAAACGTATATAGTATACGTTTTTTCAACATCTGAAAGTACGTAAAAAAATATAGATCTTCTTTTTTGTTTTACATTTGAAAACGTGCAAAAAAACTTTTACCTACATATTTTTTTTTTGTTATATTTGAAAATATGTAAAAAAAAAGTAGATCTACTTTTGTAGCACTACGAATTTGAACGTCGATCTTATTGGACCGTTTAAGGGTTAATCCAAAAACACGGTCAAAGTTTTTTTTTTTTTCTCATTACGCACTGTGTGCTGCAGGATTTTTTTTATACTTCGCACACTGACCCCACAGACCCATTCTTTCATATGTAGGCCTACCAGCTTTCTCTCACTAGATTTGAGGGCGCTAGAATTTAGGCATACTAGTATGTCAAAAACCCTGGTGTGTAAGCCGTACTAGTACGGCCGAAACCCTGAAAGGGTTAATTTGCGTGAAATTGGCCAAATTGCCAATTTCTGACCACTTTATTGGATAGTTGAAAATGGTAAATTGGCAGTTTCTTGTGCTCAGTTGATAAAACAAATGGAGTTTTAAAGAAATAGCTATGAATTTGGTCAACTAGAACAATGGAATTGGCCGAAAACAGGGCTCAAAGTGGGTGAAATCGCTAATGCGTATGTATTGCCGAGATCGCTAACTTCACGAGAGCGTAATTTCGTAAGTTTTCCATCAAATTTCATACTTTTGGTGTCATTACCATTGGGAAAAGATTCTCTGTCATTTCATAAGAAAAAGTAATTTTTTTTTTTTCGAATATTTTGCGACAGAGAGATTCAGGATTTGGGGTCTCGACAGTCAAAGGGTATATATCCTATTTTCTTCATAACTCTAAGACTTAAACCTTTTCTTGCCACTTTCAGCAACACTCCTATGCCTACTGGGTGCCATGATTGCTTGGCAGTTACAAGATATGGCAATTAAAAGATCAAAACACAATTCACAAACACTGCTTGCTCCTAGGAGAGAAAGGTACTGAAGACACATTCATGAAGGCTGGGATGGGGGTGGCGTGAGTGTCGGGTGTGGCAGGGGATGGTGATAGGTCTTCCCCCTGCTGACACAGTGGTCTGACCCATAGCAAGGGTGTGCCTGAGCTGGGGAAATTTTTTCCCCACTCGCAAACAGAACCGTGTTAAGTTAATTTTACGAAGCGTTGTCTAAAATTATGCAGCAATTTTTCAATGGTGCAATATCCAAAACGTGTCAAATAAATCCGTGTAATATGAGGGTCTACTGTATTATATTTGTATATTGATAATCAGTGCATATAGCTTACAAATATTATTCTGGTTTCAGTTGCATAGGGGGATACTGTTGTTTTAAGTCATACATACATTCATGCAGATATTGAACTGATGTATTACAGCGACACCTGTTATATGTGGTAGACTTGATATTCAGCTCCCCTTGTTTTTGTCACTTCTGGTTCAGCACTAATGAATCGCTGTGACAAGGGTAAGTTGGGATGAAGGATACGAAAGGTAGCAGATGCCAGAGAAGGAAGCCTCTGTGAGGGTGTCATTTGTAATAGCTAAACTTTTAAATGAAATTTACATTTGCACTGGCAGCCAATACACTAGCTTAGGGATGTGAGCTAAGAAGAAACAATGCAAGAAGTTGCCATTGTTTTGCTGAAAGAGCAGTGAACATATACTAAGGGATAGAGACAGTATAGAAAAGGATAAATTCTTTAACAGGAATGTAAGAACAAAGGGCATGGTTGAAAACTGTACACCTAAATAAGCCACTGGAATATTAAGAAGTACGTATATCATCAATATAACAATGGTAAATTATTAGAATGAGTAAGCAATGACACTGAACTCCTTACAGTTTCACAAATAGGTGTGATAAGGCTCAATCATGCCAGTTGGTTAAAAGCTAAGAGTTGGAACTGAGAACTGGAGTTTGCCCTCTCCACTAACTCAAGTATGGTATATAACAGGTATTACTTTTTACACCATGTTTGTCAAGGACAATTGTTGGTAGGAATTGAAGTACAACTTCTCCACATTTAGCAACGGAGTTCCGTTCCCAAGATGACGTCAGTAAACGAATTCGTCACTAAGCAAGGAGCATGCTATAATGGTAGTGGGTTTGTGTCAACCATCTTTGATATTGTTTTAATGTCACCTTTGCACCATTTACAACATTTTTAGTATATTTTTAAATGCTTATACAGAAGTGTACTGTATATTGTAATAAACAGAATGGAGGAAATCAGCTCTAATATACATTATTTAGGTATGCATACTGGTCAGAGAGCCCCTGTAAGTCCGAGTCATTGGTAAACAAGTATGTCGCTAAGTGAGGAGAGGCTATATGGTACAGTGCTGATATCCCAGTGTTACCTTAGGAATTAATGGTATTTTTCACCTTGGTGAAACTCACTGTAAAACTGCCACAATGAGTTTCAAGGATATAAATGAAACCAATGGCTTGGACAGGCTGGACACTGGTGAAAGTAGATATCATTAATCCTGTAGCACTTGGGCATCAATGTAATGGAGGGATTTGGCAGTGCTTCTAGTATTTTATAGATTGCTCCTAACATTTATAGTTTTTATAAATTGTTGAAAGTGAGTCCAGTCAGTATTCCTATTTAGGAGTAATTGCAAACGATTTGAAAACACCCTCTCCCAAATCTAGAACTACACTGCTTCTTATCTTGGCTCCTCACTCTCCTAGGGAAGAGTTAGGGCTCTTTGATTGGTTACTAGGGAATGGCAAAAAGTTTTCCCTATTGAATAGTCAGTCAACAATTTTGTGCCCTGATTAGGCCCTAGAACCTTTCAAAGTCACCCTAAATGTGGGCCCTGTATGGGGCCTTGGAATGCTGAATTCTGGTAAGTAAATTTTGTAGAAGCATGCCATCTAAAGCATGGACACCTAATAGTGCTGTCTTGAGGTTTGACCTAGATATGCTTGAGGGTTGTAGGGGGCCCCCCCTCTTGGAAGATTACTCTGCCCAGGTAACAGGTTGCCCGTCTAAGAACTTAGTGAAATCAATTTGGTTTTAAAACTGAATTTTTTTTTTTATGTTAAATTTGCTTTCAGAGGAAAAGGTAAGGAATCATTGTCCAGGTATTAGGGTGACAGTCAATCTTTCTTACCTGTGTGTAGTTGCAAAGGTCCAAGTCTAAGTTCTTAGCCCAGTCTCTCAACTTGATGTTTGTTGTCACATTCGCTCCCTCCTAACCTCTTGGGCCCTGTCTTACCTGCTTTTAAAACTGTGTGGAACTTGGCTCCACCACTTCTTTGTCAAGGTCATTCTCTTCTGACCACCCTGAGAGTGAAGTTATGCTGCCTGACATCCCTGTAGCTTGGTGGTTGTCATTAGCTTTCAGTTATGCCTCTGGGTACCTGTTTCTGGCCTCTTGACAGCCTACTCCTATCTATCCTGTCCGTTTCTCAGAGTATTTTGTGTTATGTCTTTCCTGGTTTTTCTGTCCTCAGGTGTCGTTAGATTCAGTTACATTAGCCTCTTTGTAGCTTAACCCTTAGTTTTGGAATTAGTCTTGTTACATGTGCTTTCTTAAATGTGGGCTCCATGCTTGTGCTGCATATTCCAAGATGGGCCTGGAAGGACTCTTTGTTGAGTTTCCTAATGGCTACTCTTCGATTTTTCAGACAAGCCTTGGCTGCTGAGGTAATTTGGTTGATGTGAGCCTCTTGCAATGTACTAGGTACTTCACTGATCCCTGGGTCTTTCCCTTTTGAGTGAGGTGTGTAGTCCCTGTCTCTGTCTGTTCTTCTGGCCCCTTCCCCAGTCTTCATAACCCTGGATGGTTGAATGCAAGCAACCACTTACCTGACCAATTCTGCAGTTTGTCCAGATTCATTTGCAGCCTTTTCCCATCCTCATTTGTTTTTATTCTTGTTTTACATCATTAGCAAACAGGGATTCATTTGACTTAATTATATCATCTGTGTCATTCACATAAACCAGAAACAGTACTGATCCTAATACTGATGCTTATGGAACCTGGTTTTGTTATTCTTCTCCATTTTGACATCTTCCCAGACAGTCATTGCCTCCTTTCCCTAAGGTCTTTTTTATGATGATGATGATGATGATGATAATAATAATAATAATAATAATAATAATTTTATTTCTACAAGTACATGTACAAGATATACAGGTTTAGCATATATCAATGATATACTACTATATAGAAAGCCGCTTGTTATGCAGAGCATTTTGGGCAAGTTAGGTCAGTTTTGTCCCAGGATGCAACCCACACCTGTTGACTGACACCAAGATACAGTAGAGCCCTGCTTTATGGCATTTTGCTCTGCGGCGTTCCGCTAATACAGACATTTGAAATTATGGTTAAAACTCACTGTACAACTCCCCCCACCTGACTTTCTAATACAGTCACCGCGCCCCACCCAGTTTATTTGCATTCTACGTGAGCTCCGTGAGCACTGCGTCTCTCCATTATGTCTGGAAACTTTCTAAAATTTCAAGCGTTTTAAAGTTATTTCATGTTTTATATATACAGTGGACCCCCGCCTTATGATATTAATCCGTTCCTGAGAGCTCATCGTAAGCCAAAATTATCGTTAGCCGAATTAATTTTCCCCATAAGAAATAATGGAAATCAAATTAATCTGTTCTTGACACCCCAAAGTATGAAAAAAAAAATTTTTTTTACCACATGAAATATTAATTTTAATACACAGAAACTGAAGAAGACATGAACAATTACTACTCTACTAAGAATAGAATACATGACACTTACCTTTTTTGAAGATATGGTGATGATTGATGGGATGGGAGGAGGAGAGAGTGTGGAAGTTATTGTTTAGAAGGGGAATCCCCTTTCATTAGGACTTGAGGTAGCAAGTCCTTTTCCAGGGTTACTTCCCTTCTTCTTTTAATGCCACTAGGACCAGCTTGAGAGTCAATGGACCTCTGTCGCACGCCAAATCTGTCCATAGAGCTCTGTACCTCCTGTTCCTTTAAGACTTTTCTAAAATGGGCCATAACATTGTCATTGTAGAGGTTGTCAACATGGCTTGCATTAGCTGTGTCAGGGTGATTTTCATCCATAAAGGTTTGCAGTTCAACCCACTTTGGACACATTTCCTTAATCTCTTTTTTTCAATTCCATACTAATTCTCGCCCTTTTTACCACAGGGATGACACTAGAAGCTTTCTTGGGGTCCATTGTGACTTATTTTGCAGTTACAAGCACTAAAAACACTGGGATAATGTGAAATGTACCGAATGTGTGCGTAGATGCAACCGCACTGGCTGGCTTGTAAACACTGGCGCTGAGGCCACACGTGGGACGCGTCCCAGATGAATCATGTAAGGCGAGTTTTTTATTGTGAGACGAGGCAAAATTTTTGCGTTCAAATGCTTTGTATGGCGGATTTAACGTAACGCGATGTGTTCGTAAAGCGGGGGCCCACTGTATAGAGTGGAACCCTGAGTTTTGGCCATAATCCGTTCCAGGAACTAGGCCTAAACTCAAAACGGCCAAAAGGTGAAGCCATATTTCCCAAAAGAAATAATGTATATACAATTAATCCATTCCAGACCCACAAAAGTATTCACAAAAATACATTTTTTAAAGAATAACTATAGTTTTACATACACACAACACAGATACAGTGGACCCCCAGTTATTGGCCGCTTCTGTTATTGGCCAATTCGGTGATCAGCCGTTTTGTTCGGCGCCTAGTTATCGGCTGTTTGGGATGCTTCCGTCCGCCGGCTGGGGCCACTTACCAATAGACCCCTGGCTGTCTTCAAGCAGGCACTGGACATGCACCTAAAGTTGGTACCTGACCAGCCGGGCTGTGGCTTGTACTTCGGATTGCGTGCAGCTGGCAGTAACAGCCTGGTTGATCAGGCTCTGATTTACCATGAGGCCTGGTCACAGACCGGGTCACGGGGGTGTTGACTCCTGGAACTCTCTCCAGGTAAACTCCAGGTAAACTTGCCCATCAGTTTGGCTGTCTCTCGGTGGCTGAGGAAGCTTTTGCTCATACATCCAAACATTTCGCTTATTTCCCATTGTAGTTTGTGTTATTTTTTCAGCGCAACTGTGAAATAAGTAACTCCAAAGAAAGTTCCTGTGGTAAAGAAAGTAATAAACACCATGGAATTTAACTGTGAAGTGTAGCAGGCATGCAGGGAATGTAGCAGGCATGCAGGGAGTGTAGCAGGCATGCAGGGAGTGTAGCAGGCATGCAGGGAGTGTAGCAGGCATGCAGGGAGTGTAGCAGGCATGCAGGGAGTGTAGCAGGCATGCAGGGAGTGTAGCAGGCATGCAGGGAGTGTAGCAGGCATACAGGGAGTGTAGCAGGCATGCAGGGAGTGTAGCAGGCATGCAGGGAGTGTAGCAGGCATGCAGGGAGTGTAGCAGGCATGCAGGGAGTGTAGCAGGCATGCAGGGAGTGTAGCAGGCATGCAGGGAGTGTAGCAGGCATGCAGGGAGTGTAGCAGGCATGCAGGGAGTGTAGCAGGCATGCAGGGAGTGTAGCAGGCATGCAGGGAGTGTAGCAGGCATGCAGGGAGTGTAGCAGGCATGCAGGGAGTGTAGCAGGCATGCAGGGAGTGTAGCAGGCATGCAGGGAGTGTAGCAGGCATGCAGGGAGTGTAGCAGGCATGCAGGGAGTGTAGCAGGCATGCAGGGAGTGTAGCAGGCATGCAGGGAGTGTAGCAGGCATGCAGGGAGTGTAGCAGGCATGCAGGGAGTGTAGCAGGCATTCAGGGAGTGTAGCAGGCATTCAGGGAGTGTAGCAGGCATTCAGGGAGCGTAGCAGGCATTCAGGGAGCGTAGCAGGCATTCAGGGAGCGTAGCAGGCATGCAGGGAGCGTAGCAGGCATGCAGGGAGCGTAGCAGGCATGCAGGGAGCGTAGCAGGCATGCAGGGTGCGTAGCAGGCATGCAGGGTGCGTAGCAGGCATGCAGGGTGCGTAGCAGGCATGCCGGTAGCGTAGCAGGCATGCAGGGTGCGTAGCAGGCATGCAGGGAGCGTAGCAGGCATGCAGGGAGCGTAGCAGGCATGCAGGGAGTGTAGCAGGCATGCAGGGAGTGTAGCAGGCATGCAGGGAGTGTAGCAGGCATGCAGGGAGTGTAGCAGGCATGCAGGGAGTGTAGCAGGCATGCAGGGAGTGTAGCAGGCATGCAGGGAGTGTAGCAGGCATGCAGGGAGTGTAGCAGGCATGCAGGGAGTGTAGCAGGCATGCAGGGAGTGTAGCAGGCATGCAGGGAGTGTAGCAGGCATGCAGGGAGTGTAGCAGGCATGCAGGAAGTGTAACAGGCATGCTGGGAGTGTAGCAGACATGCAGGAAGTGTAGCAGCCATTCAGGGAGTGGAACAAGCATGCAGGAAGTGTAGCAGACATGCTGGAAGTGTAGCAAGCATGCAGGGAATGTAGCTTCTCCTAGTGGCATTAAAGACCAAGAAGGGAAGTAACCCTGGGTAAGGACTTGGTACCTTGAAGTCCTTATGGAGGGGAATTCCCCTTCCAAACACTAAGCCCTCCCACTTTCTTCCTCCCTATCTTCTAGAAGCCAGCATTAGTCTTCAATAAAGGTATGTAATATTTATATAATTGTTAAAAAAAATTATTTTTTGTGAATATTTTTGTCTGGAATGGATTAATTGTATTTCCATTAATTTTTATGGGAAATATTATTTCGGTTTTCGGCCATTTCAGCTTTCGGCTGACGTTCTGGAACAGATTACGGCCGATAACTGAGGGTCCACTGTACATATACTTGTATACAATAGACAAATTAAAATGTAAATAAACATTTAAAATAACATTTGCTTACCTTTATTGAAGAGACTTTCTGACATCTAGAAAATACCACCACAGAACAGAAGAGTTAGCCTGTCTTTCATAGGCTTGTCATGTCAGGGCCTTTTCCTCCTGAGTAATGTAGGTCCTGTTTGGCATTTTCTTTCAAAACATGCCTGTTTCGTCAAAATTGAACACTTGTTGGGGTTTTAATTTTTTAGTACCCCTTAAATTCATCCATCTATGATATTTTTTTAAAATTATATAATGAACATGCTACATAACATATAAACAAGATAAATAAACCCCACAGTAGAATAAATTAACATAAATGTGTGTATCAACCAAAAACCAGATGCCGTCTTTTGACATCCTTCGCGACTCTCCTCTCTTGTTTACTTGTTCTCTCTCGTTTATTCGTTTTTATATTGTTTACTCGCCTCTCGCCCTACATTAGGATAACAAATATTTCAAGGCAAGTAGTGAGTGTACTGTACAGTGGACCCTCGGTTAACAAACGCATCGCATAACGTTAAATCTGCCCAATGAAGCGTTTGAGCATAAACATTTTTGGCCTGGCTAATGATAAAAAACTCGCCCAGCGTGATTTGTCCCGAATCTGTCCGTCCAGCCTGAGCGCCTCAGCTGCCCTGCCATCAGTGTTTGCAAGCCAGGGTGGCCGGTTTCATGCATACATTCGATACATTTTTGTATTTTTCCATTGTTTATAGTGCTTGTAACTGCTAAATAAGCCACCATGGGCCAAAAAAAGCTTCTAGTGCCAATCCTGTGGTAAAAAGGGTGAGAAAAGTTATCGAAATACTATCGTACCACGGTCAGCTGTTGATGCACCACTGTCAGCTGTACTACTCGAAGATGTGGAGAGACTGTTGTTGGTGTGGCTTAACGAGAAACAATTAACCCCAGAGGGTTAGCCACTCAGGATAACCTGAGAAAATCAATGAGTCATTGAGGACTGTCTAACTTATTTCCATTGGGGTCCTTAACCTTTTGACTGTTTTGGTCATATATATACATCTTAGGAGTCAGTGTTTCGGATGCATATATACTCGATAATTCTAGCGGCTTCAAATCAAGCAGGAGAAAGCTGGTAGGCCCACACGTGAGAGAATGGGTCTGTGTGGTCAGTGTGCACCACATAAAAAAAAATCCTGCAGCAGGCAGTGCATAATGAGAAAAAAAAACACCATTTTTTTTTTATTAAAACTCCGACTTTGAGGTGTATTTTCGTATAGTATTTATTGTTGTATTCTCATTTTCATGGTCTCACGTGATAAAATGGAGAACATATTGCAGAAATAGAGATGATTTTGATTAGTTTCACGATGAAAACAGCCTTAAAATTGAGCTCAAAGTAGCAGAAATGTTCGATTTTTACCAATGTTCAAGAGTAAGCAAATCACACCACACATCCAATACACGTCACCTGGGGAGTCTAATATTCTTCACTAGTGCGCTGATATTATTTATACCATTTTTACAATAATGCAGTAGTCTGCATAACAGTAAACTTTATTTTTTTTTTTTGATAAAAAATCAAAATAGAAAGCAATAATAATATAAGAGGGGCCTAGAGATGTGACTAATGAACAGAGGATATGTTACTTTAGTGCCAAGAATGTCTGCATTGTTTATTCTGGACCCTATTTTGAAATTGGCATCGTTTTTAATTTGCATTGCCAATTTCTGACCACTTTATTGGGTAGTTCAAATCAGTAAATGGGTGGTTTCTTGTACTCATTTGATAGAAAAAATGGAGTTCTAAAGAAATAGCTATGAGTTTGGTCAACTGGAACAACGGAATTGGCCAAAAACATGGCTCAAAGTCGGCTAAATCGCCGATGTCACCGAGACCGCTAACTTCGGGGGGGGTGTAATTCCGTGAGTTTTCAACCAAATTTCGCACGTTTGGTGTCATTTCCATCGGGAAAAGATTCTCTATGATTTCATCAGAATTTTTTTTTTCCCCTAAAAATTTTTCGACATAGAATGACAGTTTCAGAAAGGGGCTTGTGACAGTCAAAGGGTTAATCTTGTACACAGGATACAATCCACACCAGTCGACTAACACCCAGGTGAACAGGAAAAAAATGCTTGGAACTAGTGCTCATATTGGTGAATTTAAGGCCAGCAAAGGTTGGTTTGAGAGATTTAAGAATCATAGTGGCATACACAGTGTGATAAGGCATGGCAAAGCTGAAAAATTCCAACCCCAATAAGTGTTCAGTTGTGACGAAACAGGCCTGTTCTGGAAGAAAATGCCAAACAGGACCTACATTACTCAGGAGGAAATTGCACTCCGAGGACACAAGCCTCTGAAAGACAGCCAAACTCTCATGTTTTGTTTTAATGCTAGTGGGGATTGCAAAGTGAAGCCTTTACTCATGTATCACTCTGAAAATCCCAGAGTGTTCAAGAAAAACAGTGTCTCATCACTAATCAATACTCTTCAATAAAGGTAAATGTCATTTTAACATTTATATAGTTATATACAGGTCTCCCTCAACATTCGCGAGGGTTAGGGGATCAACAGCCTCGCGAATGTTGAAAAACCGTGAATGTTTGGTGCCCCAGTATATTGTAGGGAAATATATTACAATACTGCTTCCTTAACTTGTTGAACCATGAATAATCATAAAATACATGAAAACGTTGTAAATTGTACTAAAAATATACATGTTATGTTTTAATAACGTATGTTATTTAATAATATGTATGTTAATAACATGTATGTTATTAAATACCACAGACTCCACCACTGCCTCCACCACTGTGAGTCCCTACTACCCTCCCTCTGACCCCCACAACTGGCAGCGAGCCCTCCCACCACTCAGTGTGGTGAGTGTTTTGTTTGTTCATTATTTGCTATTAAACTACAGAATAAATAATGTAAACCCATTCATGACTGCATATTGGAATGGCTATTAGGAAAGGTATTAGACGATGACATCATGTGTTTACTCTTGAACACAGCAAAGAATCGAACATTTCTGCTTTTGCTAATAATAATAATAGCCATTCCAATATGCAGTCATGAATGGGTTTACATTATTTATACTGTAGTTTAATAGCAAATAATGAACAAACAAAACACTCACCACACTGAGTGGTGGGAGGGCTGGCTGCCAGTTGTGGGGGTCGGAGGGAGGGTAGTAGGGACTCGCAGGTGGCGGGAAACTTAAATATGATTTGGCGGCTAGGAATTTGGTGGCTGGGAATTTGGCGGTTGGGAATTTGGTGGCTGGGAATTTGGCGGTTGGGAATTCGTGAATGTGTGAAGCCCGTGAAAGTTGAAAACGTGAATGTTGAGGGAGACCTGTAGTTATTGGATTTCTGCTATTTCTTATGGGAAAAATTAATTCGGCTAATGATAATTTCGTCTAACGATGAGCTCTCAGGAACGGATTAATGTCATTACCCGAGGGTCCACTGTATGTATTCTATTACTCCAGGGCGCGGGCGAGTGATCACCTGTGCCCTAGAGCGAACGGGTGGCAGGCGAGTGATTGCCCACCACACGTTCAGTTTGTGTTTTTACATTGAACTCTGTGTATCTCGTTCTGTCTCGTTTACTATTTCGTTAACTAGTTGGGTCTCATTGTCGATGGCATCTAAGCTTCTTACTTTAAGTGCCAAGTTAGAAATTATTAAACTTAGTGAACTGACTTCTTTGGGTTATCCTAGGTTCTCTACATTTATGCTGCTATGTATGATAATCTAACTGTATTTGTGTATACCTGAATAAACTTACTACCAAGGTATGTCAGTGGCTGAGATAACAATCAAATTCAGTTACATATAGCAGCATATGTGTAGAGAAGCTAGGATAACCCAAAAATGTCAGTGACTTACTGCTGACATGGAAAAACTTACACTGCCAGTCGCCTTTCACATATTCATATTAATATTTTAAAGTAAAGTAAGTGTGCGAGGGGCTTGGACTTCCAGCAGGCATGCATGAGCATGTTTGATAGGAGTGAATGGAGACAAATGGTTTTTAATACTTGACGTGCTGTTGGAGTGTGAGCAAAGTAACATTTATGAAGGGGTTCAGGGAAACCGGCAGGCCGGACTTGAGTCCTGGAGATGGGAAGTACAGTGCCTGCACTCTGAAGGAGGGGTGTTAATGTTGCAGTTTAAAAACTGTAGTGTAAAGCACCCTTCTGGCAAGACAGTGATGGAGCAAATGATGGTGAAAGTTTTTCTTTTTCGGGCCACCCTGCCTTGGTGGGAATCGGCCAGTGTGATAATAAAAAAAAAAAGTAGCAAGTGTACTGTGTGTGTATTTTACTTTTTATTGTTTTTAATGCATAGTTCTATTTCTAACTTAATATATGTTGGTGTAAACCTGTTATCTAGCATTATAAGTGGGAAAAAAAATGGGGTTTTCACTTCACGGCGGTAGCCTGGAACCTAACCTACCGTATAAGTGGGGCCCTACTGTACTCATACTGATGGGTGAACACAGACAACCGTTGTAAGGAAACACTCCCAATGTTTCAACCCTAACTGGGTATTTAACCTGAACCCTCACTGTGTCAAGCGAGAGCTTTTGCTACCAGGCCACATGCCACCACTTTGAGGCACCAGAGAACGTTTCCTGTTATTCGTACCTCCCCCCTCAGATTTTTGGCCCAGTCTCTTGTGGGGTACAGTAATAAATGCTTTCTTAGTCAAGGAAAATGCAGTCCACCCATTCCTCCCTCCTGTCTCATTTTTGTTACTTTGTCATAGAATTCCAACAGGTTGGCAAGTCAAAATTTTCCATCTCTGAACCTGTGTTGGTTATTGTATATGAAATCACTTCTGTCTGTGCTTTACCACTCCTGATTATGATCTCCATTACTTGGAATGGTACCCATTTCTGTAGACCTTATCTATAGTTCAGTACTTCTGTCTGTCTCTTTTCTTAAATATAGGAATGACATTTCTTTCTTCAGGATCTCTGGAAACTATCTTAAATACATTGACTTGCTGTAAATCTTGAATAGTGGTTCGGACAATTCTTCTGCTTTCTCTCACGGAATTTATGGTGACACCTTGTCAAGTCCCATTGTCTTGGATTTGTCCCTTATATCATATTTTTTTTTTTTTTTAACTCTTGTGTATGTGGTCCAGTATCTTTTGATTTATCATTTTCTCCTAGCCTTTCTGGCACAATTCCTGGTGTTCCAGTCACTTTGCTCTGTTATTTTTAGTAAATGAAGTCAGAACCCTGGTGTGCTAACCCTTGCTGTATTGATTCTCAGAAGCCATTGAAAATAGTAATTATTTTTTCTTCTAAAATGTTAGAGAATATTTTTCTGATGGTAATGACACCAAAAATGTGAAAGTTAATGGGAACTTAGGGAATTACACAGGCACAAAGTTGGTGGTCAGGGTCTAATTTATGCATTGGCAATTTTCACCTACATTGAGTCCCATTTTAACCCTTTCAGGGTCTGTCCCGTAGATCTACGGCTTTACGTTCAGGGTCCAAACCGTAGATCTACGTCATGAGTTCAGCTCACTCTGATAAACTGTGAGTGGTACATTTGGGCCTAGATATGAGAGAATACATCTATGTGGTATGTGTGCACCACATAAAACAAATCCTGCAGCACACTGTATAGTGAGAGAAAAAAAACTGAGACCATGATTTTCAATTAAAACAGCAACTTTGCAGTGTTTTTTCGTATGTTTTTTATAGTTGTATTTGTGATTTCTTGGTCTCATTTGATAGAATGGAAGACATATTACAGAAATAGAGATGATTTTGATTGGAAATGGCTTGAAACTGAGCTCAAAGTAGCAAAAATGTTAAATTTTTGCCGATATTCAAGAGTAAACAAACTACCTCACACGTCTAATACACGCCAGCTGGTGGGTCTAATATACATTCACAAATGTGGTGATGATGTTTATACAATTATTACAATATTGCATAACAGTAAATCTTCTATTTTTTGGTGTGAATAAAAATTCATTATGTGAATAAAATATCAAAATGGAATCTATTTGTAAAGCCTCAAAACATAACTAATGAACAGAGGAAATGTTAGTTTAGTGCCAGGAATACCTACATTGTTTATTCTGGACCCTATTTTGAAATTGGAATATTTTGAACTTTGTGTTAAATTGGCCAAATTACCAACTTCTGATCGCTTTATTTTGTAGTTGAAACAGTTGACTTGGCGATTTCTTCTGCTCAATCGATAGAATAGAAGTAATACCAGTGAAATAGCTAAGAATTTGGTCGACTGGAATAATGTAATTGGCCTAAAATGGGAGTCAAAGTCGGCAAAATCGCCGATTCGTAAATATCGCTGACTCATCAAAATTCGCGAGAGCATAATTTCGTCAATTTTCCATCAAATTTCATACCTTTTGTTTTATTACCTTCACAAAAAGATTCTCAAGCATTTCGTAAGAAAAAATAACTAATTTTTTTTTTTTTAAATTCTTGGACACTGGGGCACCACTTCAGATTTGGGCCTTGGACCCTGAAGGGGTTAAGCCAATTCCATTTCCTTCAAGTCTGTGGACTGAGCACAAGAAACTGCCCATTCAGCTATCAGAACTATCATGTTACTTATACAGAAGTCAGTAATTTGTCCAATTTTACATAAAATTAAACATTCTAATTTAAAAACAGCCAAAAAGAAATGCTAGGTATTTCAGCCACAAAAAACATCCTTTTTCTATTCATTAATCACATCCCCAGAACTCTTCTATAACACTTGCCTCTCCATTTTCAATCTTTGATCACATAAAAAAAAAATAAGTTTCTTGGCTCCAAGTATAAAAAATGATTGTGGTTTAGGCTGTCTCAATAATTGAAGCAGACCTAATAAATGCCCATAAAACAAACCGTGAGATAGGGGGGTCCTTAACCCTTTCAGGGTCCGTCCCATAGATCTATGGCTTCACGTTCAGGGTCCAAACCATAAATCAACGCCAAAATTCTAGCGGCGTCAAATTTAGCGCGAAAACGCTCATAGGCCTACATGTGAGAGAACGGGTCTGCGTGGTGGGTGTGCGCCGTAAACAAAAATTCTAGGCGACCGCATAGCATTGTGGGAATGCCGGCTCAGTTACCTTCGTTCACCATGCCTTGTCGCAAGGCAGCTCTCAATCCAAGGAAAATTGGGACTCTCCTCTTCCTATCTGTTAGTTCTGACTCTGATGGAAGTGGAAATGAAGACAAATTCTTTGGCTTTGATCAGTTAGTGACAGAAAGGAATGACCAGGATATCGATAATGGCGCAGAAAACCCTGACGATCCTCAACCTTCTTCCTCTGGTGTGGGCACTCCTCAGTCACAGTCAGTTGTACCTCATCGCAAGAGAAAACTATTTTCGCGTGGCCAGGCTTCAGTAATGATGATGATAGTAACGTGGATTGTGATTTTATTGCTCTTGACGATCATTCGAGTAGTGATAGTGAGGAAACATATTCACCAGTGAAGCGTCGGTATGTACGCTGCCGCATGCGCTTGGGTAGTGTACCCTATGCATTGCCCAGGGGACGGAGTACATCCCGGAGTACATCCTGTGGCCCTGCACCAGGAATAGACAGTGGAAGTGAGAATGATGTGGCTACACTTGGCATGGATAGACCACAGGCATCAGTAGATGGTGGTAGTGGTGATGGTAGTGCCATAGCCATGCATGACTCACCAGCCCAGGCTGGGACCCATGGTGCTGACTCCTCAGTTCAAGGACAAAGCGGAGCATCAGCCACCAGCCCACCACAACCACAACTACCCGCACAACCAGCCTATGATGTCCAGTATCCACCAGCAAACTGTATCTGGGATTGGCAGCAAAATCCCAATTTTGTTCCCAAGCCCCACCACTTTGATGACTCTCAAAGTGGAATTCTACCTACTTGTCCCCTTGGAACCACGGCCAATGAACTGGAATTTTTTGAAATATTCTTTGACCAGCCCTAGATGGAAACTATTGTCAGGGAAAGTAACAAGTACAGTGGACCCCCGGTTAACGATTTTAATCCGTGCAAGAGGGGTAATTGTTATGCGAAATAATCGCTATGTGAATGAATTTTCCCCATAAGAAATAATGGAAATCAAATTAATCCGTGCAAGACACCCAAAAGTATGAAAAAAAAAATTTTACCACATGAAATATACATTTTCCCACACACAAAGAGAAGGATACATGCACAATAGTAGAGTAGTACATGCACAGTATATATTGTGCATGTACTAGTCTACTAAATGAAGAATAAATGACACTTACCTTTATTGAAGATGCAGCAATGACTGATAAGACACTGTGTCCTGGGAGTACCTTTTCCTCCTGAGTACTGTAGGTCCTGTTTGGCATTTTCTTCCAGAACAGGCCTTATCACACTGTGTATGCCACTACGATTCTTAAATCTCTCAAACCAACCTTTGCTGGCTTTAAATTCACCAATATGAGCACTAGTTCCAGGCATTTTTCCCTGTTCACCTGGGTGTTAGTCGACTTGTGTGGGTTGCATCCTGGGAGACAAGATTAAGGACCCCAATGGAAATAAGTTAGACAGTCTTCGATGACACTGACTTTTTTGGGTTATCCTGGGTGGCAAATCCTCTGGGGTTAATTGTTTCTTGGTATTCTCAATAAGCCACACCAACAACGGTGCTACAGCAGCAGCAGCAGCTGACAGTGCAGCAGCAGCAGCAGCAGCAGCTGTACCACCAATAGTAGCGATGGTTGATTGGGGTTTATTATACAACCTGGCCAGCTCGGAGACATGCACTCCACTTTCATACTTATCAATGATCTTTTTCTTCATCTCTATTGTAATTCTCACCCTTATTGCTGTAGGGTTGGCACTAGAAGCTTTCTTGGGGCCCATGGTCACTTATTTTCCAGAAAAAGCACCGAAAACACTGTAATAATACGAAATATTCCGATTGTATGCTTGGATGTTACCGCGGAGGCTGGCTGGTAAACAATGCCACCGGCGGAACATGTGAGCGTGGCTCAGGCCGCACATTGGACGCGTCTCGGACGAAAATCGGTAAGCGGGTTTTTAAGCGGTATGTGAGGCAAAATTTTTGCAATTAAAGTAAGCGGTATGCGAAATAATCGCTATGTGATGCCATCGTTATGCGGGGGTCCACTGTATTTTGAGTACACCATGGCAAATACGATTATATCACCACAGTCAAGACTACACCGGTGGAAAGAGACGACTGTTGCAGAAATGTATTTGCTTTTTGCAACAATAATGCTTATGCCTCATGTCTATAAGCATAATATAAAAGCATACTGGTCCACAGATCGGCTAATTTCTACCCCGGTCTTCAGTGAAATCATCCTAGTGAACAGGTTTATCTTACTGTTACATATGTTGCACTTCTCTGACAAAACCAGGCCTGACAGAAGTGACAGGTTATACAAGATTAGAAATGTTTTTATGTATCTGAAACAAAAGTTCAACATGTACTTTTATCCATTCAAGAATCTTGTAATTGACAAGTCTTTGATTTTGTTCAAAGGTAGGCTGTCATTCAAGCAGTATATACCGAGCAAGAGGAAATGCTTTGGTATAAAACTGTTTGTACTCTGTGACTGTGACAGTGGCCTGGTATTGGATATTGTTGTATACACTGGATGTAAAACATTGAAAGATACCAAGATGTTATTGGGTATCTCAGGTGACATAGAAGCATGATGGCACCTTATCTTGATGAGGGGCATACATTATATACCGATAACTTGTACACAAGCCCTTTACTCAGTGATTTCTTGCGAGTGAACAAGACAGATGTGTGTGGCACTGTGCGTTCTAATCCTAAATATATGCCCAGGTTCAACGCAGGTGCTCGTGGTGATGACATACAGGTGTTTACTGCCAATGACATGGCATTACGGTGGCATGACAAACAAGATGTCACATTGTTGACAACCATTCACCGTAACGAAATGAAAGACAGTGGCAAAGTTAATAGAGTGACTATTGAACGTATTCAAAAACCAGTGACAGTGATTGATTATACACAAAACATGCGCTTGGTTGACAAATGTGACATGCAGATTGGCTTTGTTGATTGTGTTTGTAAGAGTTACAAGTGGTACGTGAAACTTTTCTTCCATCTCATGGATATTTCAATGCTCAATGCATAAAATATGTACCAAATAAAGACTGGCAACAGACCACCGTATGGTGAATTTTGTTTGTCTGTTGTCAGACAACTCATAATGAAGTAGTACCAGGTAACAACACCTGCTATACAACAAGGTCCTCGAATTCCTGAGAATATACCCAAGCGTTTGAGGAGGGAAGGTGATCATTTCATAATGCAGCTTACTGCAACTAAGAAGAAATTTGCTCAGAAGAGATGCATTGTCTGTGCACAAACAAAACGACGGCAACAAAGACGCAAAGACACTCGGTTTATGTGCGAGGAATGTAAGGTACCTCTGTGCATAGTGTCTTGTTTCAAGGAGTTCCACAAGCTCCAGCAGTTCGAAAACCATGTCCAGTGATTGTAAATATGTAAATATATGATAGAACATTAGTATTATACAAGATTTGTGCATGTTTATTGTAATAAACAACAGTGGTAAACAATAATATGATAATAACTTTAGTGCGGTTGTTGTGTTCAATACAGTGAGTTTATATATATACATTATATACAGTATTGGTCTCTCAGGCCCCAAATGTTAGTAGGAAAAGAAAAAATTAGAAAAGAAAGGAAAATACAAAAAACGTTAAATAAAGTAATACGCGTATGTGGAAATCGTTGATGTTGCCGCCACCCGGTCATTTTGGGTGAACTTCTTGGCACTGTATCTCGGTAAGTACTGATAAGAAAAAAAATTTTTTTTTGTCTTATTACTTTCACAAAAATACATGTCTTCTTTCTTTCAACACACTGGCCGTATCCCACCGTGGCAGGGTGGCCCAAAAGGAAAAACGAAAGTTTCTCCTTTTACATTTAGTAATATATACAGGAGAAGAGGTTACTAGCCCCTTGCTCCCGGCATTTCAGTCGCCTCTTACAACACGCATGGCTTATGGAGGAAGAATTCTGTTCCACTTCCCCATGGAGGTAAGAGGAAATAAACAAGAACAAGAACTAGTAAGAAAAATGGAAGAAAACCCTGAGGGGTGTGTGTATATACATATATGCTTGTACATGTATGTGTAGTGTGACCCAAGTGTAAGTAGAAGTAGCAAGACGTACCTGAAACCTTGCATGTTTATGAGACAGAAAAATAGACACCAGCAATTCTACCATCATGTAAAACAATTACAGGTTTCAGTTTTACACTCACTTGGCAGGACGGTAGTACCTCCCTGGGTGGTTGCTGTTTACCAACCTACTACCTAGGAAAAATACATGTGTACTCTTTAATTCTGTAAGTTTTTTTTTTTTTTTTTTTTTTTTTTTTTTTTTTTTTTTTTTTTTTTTTTTTTTTTTTTTTTTTTTTTTTTTTCAAAATTTCTTGGACACTGGAGCACCACTTTAGATTTTGGCCTTGGACCCTGAAAGGGTTAACCTTCCTCAGAAAAATTGCCAAAAAACATGTTATTGTCAATTTGAGACCTGTTTCAAGCTATTTCTAGTCTGCAACAGACCAGTCATTAGTTTCACTAGTTGTCTTCCATTTTATCGACTGATACCAATAAACGCCCAATAAAATTATAAAATCTCCTCTAGAAAACACTGCTATTTTAAACCAAACATAGTCATAGGTTTGCTTTTCCGATCATGTGTTGCGTGGGGCAGGATTTTTTCCTATGTTATGCATGCTTACCGCACAGACCCATTATCTCATGTCTAGGCCAAAGTTTACTGCTCTGAATATTTGAGGGTTTAGTGCTGAAAACGTAGATCTTCCTGAGTGACACTGGTGCCAGGAATGTAGATCTTCCTATGAGACAGTGAAAGGGTTAATAAAATTAGCATTGTTTTCTATTTTCACACTTGTGTAACAGTGAAAAAGAGGGAAGAGCCAACAGAGTAGGTTTTTGTAAGAAATATACATTAAATAGGATGAGGATAAGTAGAAGAGGGTGCTTTGGAGTGACAAAGGCACTTTGTGTAAGAGGTGGTGGAAGTAACGAATGTGTGTGTGTGTGTGTGTGTGTGTGTGTGTGTGTGTGTGTGTGTGTGTGTGTGTGTGTGTGTGTGTGTGGAGGAAGTCTGTCAGATAGTCTTGATTCTAAATATACAACTGTATTAAGCACCTGCCTCCCTCATGTTTTGGGGGTGTTTTAGCTACCATGCTTTCGGGGAGTTAGTGATACTGAAAAAGAATGTTTTGGTAAATTAAGGTTGGTATATAGAGCTTTTAGCAGACTATTTGCTTGTCAGTTTTAACCCTTTGACTGTTGCAAGCCCCTTTCTGAAATTGTCATTCTGTGTCGAAAAATTTTTGGAAAAATTTTTTTTCTTATGAAACGATAGAGAATCTTTTCTTGATGGTAATGACACCAAAAATACGAAATTTGATTGAAAACTCGCAGAATTATGCTCCCGCGAAGTTAGTGATCTCGGCGACATACACGCATCTGCGATTTCGCCGACTTTGAGCCCTGTTTTTGGCCAATTCCGTTGTTCCAGTTGACCAAACTCATAGCTGTTTCTTTAGAACTCCGTTTTTTCTATCAGGTGAGTACAAGAAACTGCCCATTTACTGATTTGAAATACCCAATAAAATTGTCAGAAATTGGCAATTTGGCCAATTTCGCGCAAATTAAAAAAGATGCCAATTTCAAAATAGGGTCCAGAATAAACAATGTAGACATTCTTGGCACTAAAATAAGATATCCTCTGTTCATTAGTCACGTCTCTAGGCCCCTCTTATATTACTATTGCTTTCTATTTTGATTTTTTATTCATACAAAAAATACAAAATTTACTGTCATGCAGACTACTGCATTATTGTAAAAATGGTATAAATAATATCAGTGCATTAGTGAAAGAATATTAGACTCCCCAGTTGACGTGTATTGGACGTGTGGTGTGATTTGATTACTCCTGAACATTGGTAAAAATCGAACAATTCTGCTATTTTGAGCTCAGTTTCAAGGTTGTTTTCATGGTGAAACTAATCAAAATCATCTCTACTTCTGTAATATGTTCTCCATTCTATCAAACGAGACCAAGAAAACGAGAATACAACCATAAATACTATACGAAAATACACCTCAAAGTCGGCGTTTTAATCCGAAAAACTGTACTAGTGTGCCTAAATTCTAGTGCCTTCAAATCTAGCGAAAGCTGGTAGGCCTACATATGAAAGAATGGGTCTGTGGTCAGTGTGCGCAGTATAAAAAAAACCTGCAGTACACAGTGCGTAATGAGAAAAAAAAAACTTTGAGACCGTGTTTTTTGGATTAAAATGCCGACTTTGAGATGTGTTTTCGTATAGTATTTATGGTTGTATTCTCGTTTTCTTGGTCTCATTTGATAGAATGGAGAACATATTACAGAAATAGAGATGATTTTGATTAGTTTCACGATGAAAACGACCATGAAGTTGAGCTCAAATTAGCGGAAATGTTAAATTTTTACCAATGTTCAAGAGTAAGCAAATCACACCACACGTCCAGTACACGTCAGCTGGCGAGTCTGATATTCTTTCACTAGTGCACTGATATTATTTATACCATTTTTACAATGCAGTAGACTGCATGACAGTAAATCTTCTATTTTTTGTGTGAATGAAAAATCAAAATAGAAAGCAAGAGTTATATAAGAGGGGCCTAGAGATGTGACTAACGAACAGAGGATATGTTATTTTAGTGCCAAGAATGTCTGCATTGTTTATTCTGGACCTTATTTTGAAATTGGCATCTTTTTTAATTTGTGTGAAATTGGCCAAATTGCCAATTTCTGACCACTTTATTGGGTAGTTGAAATCAGTGAATGGACGGTTTCTTGTACTCGGTTGATAGAAAAAATGGAGTTCTAAAGAAATAGCTATGAGTTCGGTTGACTGGAACAATGGAATTGGCTAAAAATAGGGCTCAAAGTCGGCAAAATCGCTGGTGCATGTATGTCGCTGAGATCGCTGACTTCATGGGAGAGTAATTCCATAAGTTTTCGATCAAATTTCATACTTTCGGTGTCATTACCATTGGGAAAAGATTCTCTATCATTTCATAATAAATTTTTTTTTTTTTTTTTTTCCAAAAATTTTTGGACATGGAATGAGTTTCAGAAAGGGGCTTTTGACAGTCAAAGGGTTAACTACTGCTGCTTCTTTTTTAACCATTATGGGATAGAAGCACTTTCATTATTCTAGTACTGTAAGTTATAGCAATATTGTTTTAGTTAGTAGCACAGAAGTAAACAAAGATAGCAAGAACTAGTGTGGAGAGGAAGGGAGGGGAAAATGACTTTGGAATCATAAATAACCAATCATAGCACATTGATAAATAGAGATAGCTCCAGGTGCCAGATCAACCAGGCTGTGATGGATATGTGGGGTAGCAGGCCTTCATCAGCAACAGCCTGGTTGACCAGGCAAGCACCAGACGAGCCTGGCTCATGGCCGGGCTCAGAGAGTAGATAAACTCTTGAAACTCTTAGAAGGTATATCAAAGGTAGTTATAATAACAAATTTTAAGATACTTATAGCATCATTGTTACAACAAAAACAAATGTGGCTGGGTATTGTGCATGAGCTTTGCAAGATAATTACTAGATTTTGTTAGTATTTATAAAGTTTGTATTACCACCAGGGACACAGAAAGCAGCTGTGCCTGCAGTAAAAGTGGAATATGTTGCATATATTATATAATTCATAATTTACAAAATTATACAAGAACATGTTTGTGAAGCCTTGGGTTTATTATAAAGTCAGCTTATCATTGGGATGCCTTCTTTTACTGCAGTCACAGCATGGCTAAACATATTTCTTTTTGTAATCTAAGCATGAGTTATAGTGATTTAAAAATTTTCTGTAAAGTTAAACATACTGTCATGACAGATTATGGAAATTCTGTATATACAGTTATTGCAGTACACTTGCAGTCTCCAGGATTAGTTTCTGGTAATGGCATGGAAGTACATTCTATATTATACTGTATTGTTGAACATGTTAACTGTGATTGTGATAACTTGACTATCCTTTGCTTGTAGTTGGAGTCAGTTTTAACCATGATGACAAATTCAATTGATCAGAATAGTTTTTTTTAAACTGACACAAGTAGTATACAGAAGCACCAACTAGTTCTGCTCCAGACAGCCAGAACCACATTGAAGTTTCTAGCATTGTTGTATTGGTAAATAATAAGTAAACATGTGTTGTAATGTTAACTAATTCATTGTGTACTTAAGCCCTTCTAAAGTGCAGTACTTCTTTAAACTACACCTCCAATTATATCTTGACGTGTTTAAACCCTGTAAATATAATTAAAGTATATTTTGAACGTTGGTTATTTGGAAGCTATAAGTCTTATTCGTATTCCACAGTGGCACCAGCACAACTAATGTGACACAGACCAGAGTGACACACCGACCTCATGTGCATGTGACACCTCTTAATGTACCAGGGATGGGTATGAACCAATTTGACCCATTCCTTCCATGCCAAAGCCACCACATCAGACCTGCTACGAGGAGGAGACATCAAGCACAGCCACAGGTGGGATCTAGTTTGGTTTTGTGAAGTGTAGATTTCACTGGCACATTTACGTTGCTGTTGCTAGGGAATGATATTTTTTTTCATGTTTCACCACACTAAATTTACAAGATTTTACCATGTTACTCTTAGGTCGTATTTGTTTCATAACAATATACAGTGGACCCCCGCATACCGTTGGCATCACATAATGTTAAATCCGCATAGTGATACATTTTATCACTAAAATTTTGCCTCGCATAGCGCTAAAAAACTCGCTCAACGCTATTCGTCCGAGACGCGTCTATGTGAGGCCTGAGCCAGCCTCGCATGTTCCGCCGGTGGCATTGTTTACAAGCCAGCCTCCGCGGTAACATCCAAGCATACAATCGGAACATTTCGTATTATTACAGCGTTTTTGGTGATTTTATCTGCAAAATAAGTGACCATGGGCCCCAAGAAAGCTTCTAGTGCCATCTCTGTGGTAAAAAGGGTGAGAAATATTATCGAAATACTGTGGTACCATGGTCAACTGCTGATGCTGCTGCTGCTGTAGCACTGTCAGCTGCTGCTGCTGTAGCACTGTCAGCTGCTGCTGCTGCTGTACCACCGTCAGCTGCTGCTGCTGCTGTAGTACCGTCTGCTGCTGCTGTAGCACTGTCAGCTGCTGCTGCTGTAGCACTGTCAGCTGCTGCTGCTGTAGCACTGTCAGCTGCTGCTGCTGTAGCACTGTCAGCTGCTGCTGCTGTAGCACTGTCAGCTGCTGCTGCTGTAGCACTGTCAGCTGCTGCTGCTGCTGTAGCACTGTCAGCTGCTGCTGCTGTAGCACTGCTGCTGCTGCTGCACTGTCAGCTGCTGCTGCACTATCTGCTGCTGCTGCACTGTCAGCTGCTGCTGCACTATCTGCTGCTGTAGCACCGTCAGCTGCTGCTGCTGCTGTACCACCGTCAGCTGCTGCTGCTGCTGTACCACCGTCAGCTGCTGCTGCTGCTGTAGTACCGTCTGCTGCTGCTGTAGCACCATCTACTGCTGCTGTAGCACTGTCAGCTGCTGCTGTAGCATTGTCAGCTGCTGCTGCTGTAGCACTGTCAGCTGCTGCTGCTGCTGCTGCTGCTGCTGCTGTAGCACCATCAGCTGCTGCTGTACCACCGTCAGCTGCTGCTGCTGCTGTAGTACCGTCTGCTGCTGCTGTAGCACCGTCTGCTGCTGCTGTAGCACTGGCAGCTGCTGCTGCTGCTGTAGCACCGTCAGCTGCTGCTGCTGCTGTAGCACCGTCAGCTGCTGCTGCTGCTGCTGCTGTAGTACCATCTGCTGCTGCTGTAGCACCGTCTGCTGCTGCTGTAGCACTGTCAGCTGCTGCTGCTGTAGCACTGTCAGCTGCTGCTGCTGCTGTAGCACCGTTGTTGGTGTGGCTTATTGAGAATACCAAGAAACAATTAACCCCAGAGGGTTAGCCACCCAGGATAACCCAAAAAAGTCAGTGTCATCGAAGACTGTCTAACTTATTTCCATTGGGGTCCTTAATCTTGTCTCCCAGGATGCAACCCACACCAGTCGACTAACACCCAGGTGAACAGGAAAAAATGCCTGGAACTAGTGCTCATATTGGTGAATTTAAAGCCAGCAAAGGTTGGTTTGAGAGATTTAAGAATCGTAGTGGCATACACAGTGTGATAAGGCCTGTTCTGGAAGAAAATGCCAAACAGGACCTACAGTACTCAGGAGGAAAAGGTACTCCCAGGACACAGTGTCTTATCAGTCATTGCTGCATCTTCAATAAAGGTAAGTGTCATTTATTCTTCATTTAGTAGAGTAGTACATGCACAATATATATTGTGCATGTACTACTCTACTATTGTGCATGTATCCTTCTCTTTGTGTGTAGGAAAATGTATATTTCATGTGGTAAAATTTTTTTTTCATACTTTTGGGTGTCTTGCAAGGATTAATTTGATTTCCATTATTTCTTATGGGGAAAATTCATTCGCATAACGATAATTTCGCATAACAATGAGCTCTCAGGAACGGATTAATATCGTTATGCGGCAAGAAAAGAGGATTATTTTTTTGCTTGAAAATAATCTCCCCTCTCCCCTGCACACACACAAATTCATGCACACGAAATTTATTTTCAGGGTATGCCACAGTTAAAAGGGTAATGCTAGAATGGGTGAGAAAGTCGTAGATGGTGTAGTAGGTAAGTTTGGTGTGTTTTTTTTTCTCTCAACAAGTCAGCCATCTCCCAACGAGGCAGGGTGACCCAAAAAGAAAGAAAATCCCCAAAAAAGAAAATACTTTCAGCATCATTCAGCACTTTCACTTCACTCACATAATCACTGTTTTTGCAGAGGTGCCCAGAATACAACAGTTTAGAAGTATATACTTATAAAAATACACAATATATCCCTCCAAACTGCCAATATCCCAAACCTCTCCTTTAGAGTGTAGGTATTGTACTTCCCATTTCCAGGACTCAAGTCCGGTTACATAAAATAACCGGTTTCCCTGAATCCCTTCCCTTCTCACACTCCAACAGCTCGTCAGGTCCTAACTACCATTTGTCTCCATTCACTCCTATCTAACACGCTCACGCACGCTTGCTGGAAGTCCAAACCCCTCGCCCACAACACCACCTTTACCCCCTCCCTCCAACCTTTTCGAGGACGATCCCTATGAAGCCTTCTTTCCCCTAAAGATTTATACACACTCCATGTCATTCTACTTTGATCCATTCTCTCTAAATGACCAAACCACCTCAACAAACCCTCTTCAGCCCTCTGACTAATACTTTTATTAACTCCACACCTTCTAATTTCCACACACTGAATTTTCTGCATAATATTACACCACACATTGCCCTTAGACAGGACATCTCCACTGCCTCCAACCACCTACTTGCTGCAGCATTTACAACCCAAGCTTCACACCCATATAAAAGTGTTGGTACTACTATACTTTCATACGTTCCCTTCTTCACCTTCATAGATAACATTTTTTGCCTCCATATACACCTCGATGCACCACTCACCTTTTTTTCTTATCAGTTCTATGATTAACCTCATCCTTCATAAATCCATCCACTGACACATCAACTCCCAAATATCTGAAAACATTCACTTCTTCCATACTCCTCCTCCCCAATTTGATATCCACTTTTTCTTTATCTAAATCATTTGATACCCTCATCACCTTACTCTTTTCTATGTTCACTTTCAACTTTCTACCTTTACACACACTCCCAAATTCATCCACTAACCGTTGCAGTTTTTCTTTAGAATCTCCCATAAGCACAGTATCATCAGCAAAAAGAAACTGCATCACTTCCCATTTTGTATTTAATTCCCCATAATTTAATCCCACCCCTCTCCTGAACATCCTAGCATTTACTTCTTTTACAACCCCATCTATAAATATATTAAACAACCATGGTGACATTACACATCCCTGTCTAAGACCTACTTTTACCGGGAAGTAGTCTCCCTCTCTTCTACACACCCTAACCTGTGCCACACTATCCTCATAAAAACTCTTTACAGCATTTAGTAACTTACCTATTCCATATACTTGCAACATCTGCCACATTGCTCTCGTATCCACTCTATCATATGCTATTTCTAAATCCATAAATGCAATGAAAACTTCCCTACCTTTATCTAAATACTGTTCACATATATGCTTCATATATTCTGTCTTACCTCTAATTCTTTCAATAATAACCCTACCGTACACTTTTCCTGGTATACTCAGTAAACTTATTCCTCTATAATTTTTACAATCTCTCTTGTCCCCCTTCTCTGTATATAAAGGGACTATACATGCTCTCTGCCAATCCCTAGGTACCTTCCCCTCTTTTATACATTTTTTTTTAACAAGTTGGCTGTCTCCCACCGAGGCAGGGTGACCCAAAAAAGAAAGAAAATCCCCGAATAGAAAATACTTTCATCATCATTCAGCACTTTCACCTTACTCACACATAATCACTGTTTTTGCAGAGATGCTCAGAACACAACAGCTTAGAAGCATATACCTATAAAGATAAACAACATGCCCCTCCAAACTACTAATAACCCGAACCCCTCCTTTAGAGTGCAGACACTGTACTTCCCATTTCCAGGACTCAAGTCCGGCTATATAAAAATAACCGCTTTCCCAGAATTCCTTCACTAAATATTACCCTGCTCACACTCCAACAGATCGTCAGGTCCCAAATACCATTTGTTTCCATTCACTCCTGTCTAACACGCTCACGCACGCTTGCTGGAAGTCTAAGCCCCTCGCCCACAAAACCTCCTTTACCCCCTCCAACGCTATCCCCCCCCCTGCTTTTAACATTTGTCATGATCTCGTCAGTTCCAGCTGCTTTACCCCCTTTCATTCTACGTAATGCCTCACACACCTCCCCCGTACTCACATCCTGCTCTTCTTCACTCGTAAAAGATGGTATACCTCCCTGGCCAGTGCATGAAATTACCGCCTCCCTGTCTTCGTCGACATCTAAAAGTTCCTCAAAATATTCTCGCCATCTACCTAATACCTCCATCTCCACATCTACTAACTCCCCTACTCTGTTTTTAACTGACAAATCCATTCGTTCCCTAGGCTTTCTTAACTTGTTTAACTCACTCCAAAATTTTTTCTTATTTTCATTAAATTTTCTTGACAGTGCCTCTCCCACTCTATCATCCGCTCTCCTTTTGCACTTTCTCACCACTCTCTTCACCTTTCTTTTACTCTCCATATACTCTACTCTTCTTATAACACTTCTGCTTTGTAAATACCTCTCATAAGCTACCTTTTTCTCTTTTATCACTCCCTTTACGTCATCATTCCACCAATCACTCCTCTTTCCTCCTGCACCCACCCTCCTATAACCACAAACTTCTGCCCCCCCATTCTAATACTGCATTTTTAAAACTATTCCAACCCTTTTCAAGCCCCCTCACTAGTCATACTTGCACCAGCCCAGCTTTCTGCCAATAGTTGCTTATACAGTAGGGCCCCACTTATACGGCGGGTTAGGTTCCAGGCTGTCGCCGGAAAGCAGACATCGCCGGAAGGCAGAACTCCATTTTTTTCCATTTATAAATGTATATAAATGCCAGACAACAAGTTTACACTAACTTATATTAAGTTAGCAATAGAAATAGGCATTAAAAACACAATAAAAGGTAAGATACTCACAGAGTACACTTATTACTTACCTTAAAATATTAATATTAATGTGTGAGAGGTGAGTGGGGGTGTTTATTGAATAAAATCAGAATGGCACACCATCATCCTCTAACTTGGCATATAAAGCAAGAGGCTTACGACTTTTCTTTTTATTACAGCTAACCTTAGACGCCATCGTCAATGAGAGCCAACTAGTTAACGAAAGAGTAAACGAGAGAGAGAATGAGATACAGAGTTGAGACAATGTAAGAACACACATTGAACAGGTAGTGGACGATCACTTGGTCAGGCGAAATAAATGCGTATTAATATGTGTCTACTTTTAATTCATTCACGTCCATTTGTAAGAGTTTGTAAAACATTTACCTCAATAATTTTTTATTTTAATAATAATTACCTCACAATACAAATACTTTTACGTTGTGTACAAGTTGTACAAGTTAGTTCAGAATAAACAAACAGCAACACATCATTTTTAGAGTGAATGAAGATAATAATATTAATAAAATAATATTATTATTAATAATATTATTATTAATAATATTATTAATAATAATAATAATAATAATAATTATTATTATTTATTATAAAAAGCACTAAACCCACAAGGGTCGTGAATTGCTATACATAGAGTAAAGGCATACGATAAGAATATTTTTCTAGTTACCCCCCCAGTGTTTGACTAGAGAAAATGTAATTCTTCCGACACCACCTACACAGCTGCTTTGTAAACAAATCTCATATTTACATCAGTTTTTATTCTGAGTGTATATTTCATGTTTATATGCTATGTAATGGGTTTCATATATAATTTTGAGGAAAATATCATAGATGGATTAATGAAAATGCCTATATTGATGTAAAATAAGACATTTAGTGTGCCCAAGAGTGATTATTATTACGTAGTATTGGCGTCATGAGTAGAGAGAGACTTAGCGATTTTAATGTGTACCTGCACACCAGCACAGTGTGTAAGTATATTTTGGTACAGGTACACATAAGTACATATAAAATATGCAGTAACTTTAAAACACTTGAAATTTTGGAAAGTTTCCTGACATAATAGATGTGGTCACGGAAAATGTAAACAAACCGGGTGGGGGGGGCGCCGTATTTAAAAGACCGCTTGCCATATAGCAAATTTTGGTCATAATTTGACATCGCTGTATTAGCGGAACGCCGTAAGGCAAAACGCCGTAAAGTGGGGCCTTACTGTATTTCAGCCGAACTTCCTCCTCCCTTAGTTTGTACACTTTCACCTCCCTCTTACTTATTGTTGCCATTTTCCTCTTATCCCATCTACCTTTTACTCTAACTGTAGCTACAACTAGATAATGATCTGATATATCAGTTGCCCCTCTATAAACGTGTACATCCTGGAGCCTATCCATCAGCCTTTTATCCGCCAATACATAAACTAACAAACTACTTTCATTACTTGCTACATCATACCTTGTATATTTATTTATCCTCTTTTTCATAAAATATGTTTTACTTATTACCAAACTTCTTTCTATACATAAAGGCTTCCCATTTTCATTTACCCCTGGCACCCCAAAATTTCCTACTACTACCTCCACAACATTTTTACCCACTTTAGCATTGAAATCCCCAACCACCATTACTCTCACACTTGATTCAAAACTCCCCACACATTCACTCAACATTCCCCAAAATCTCTCTCTCTCTCTCTCCTCTATACTTCTGTCTTCCCCAGGTGCATATATGCTTACTATAACCCACTTTTCACATCCAACCTTTATTTTACTCCACATTATCCTTGAATTAATACATTTATAGTCCCTCTTTTCCTGCCATAGCTTATCCTTCAACATTATTGCTACTACTCCTTTAGCTCTAACTCTATTTGAAACCCCTGATCTTAACCCATTTGTTCCTCTCCACTGAAACTCTCCCACCCCCTTCAGCTTTGTTTCACTTAAAGCCAGGACATACAGCTTCTTCTCATTCATAACATCTCTTTCTTGTCATTCGCCCAACATCCATGCACATTAAGACTTCCCACTTTGACAGTTTTCTTCTTATTCTTTTTAGTAATTATTACAGGAAAATGGTTACTAGCCCATTGTTCCCGGCATTTTAGTTGAGTTTTACAGCACGCATGGTTTACGGAGGGAAGATTCTTATTCCACTTCCCCATGGATATAAAAGGAAAAGTAATAAGACCAAGAACTAAGATAAAATAAAATAAAACTCAGATGAGTGTGTATAAATAAACGTGTACATGTATGTTTGTTGTGACCTAAGTAGAAGTAGCAAGACGTTCCTGTAATCTTACATATTTATGAGACAGACAAAAGACACCAGCAATCCTACCATCATGTAAAACAATTACAGGCTTTCGTTTTGCACTCACTTGGCAGGACGGTAGTACCTCCCTGGGTGGTTGCTGTCTACCAACCTACTACATTTGGTGTTTCAGCAATAAATGAAAATGGGCACCTTAATTAAACTGTATATAGAATGGCTTTGGTAATAGGTAATACTATATTTATTTTGAGAAAAAGCATACAAGTAAATATGAGGTGTATGTTGATAAAGGACACAATGAGGGCAGTTTCTCAGATTATGTATTATTAAACAAAAGGTTGATAGGAGCAACAGATGTATCAGATAATTATTTAGTAAGACTAATGTGCGTAGTTATTAACCCTTTGAGGGTTTCGGACGTAATAGTACGGCTTACGACCCAGGGTTTTTGACGTACTAGTACGCCTAAATTCTAGCGCCCTCAAATCTAGTGGGAGAAAGCTGGTAGGCCTTCATATGAAAGAATGGGTCTATGTGGTCAGTGTGCACAGTCTAAAAAAAATCCTGCAGCACACTGTGCATAATGAGAAAAAAAAAACTTTGACCGTTTTTTTGGAATAAAACAGCGACTTTGCACTCTATTTTCGTATGGTATTTATTGTTGTATTCTAGTTTTCTTGGTCTCATTTTATAGAATGGAAGACATATTACAAAAATTGAGATGATTTTGACTGGTTTTACAATGAAAAGTACCTTGAAATTGAGCTCAAAGTAGCAGAAATGTTCGATTTTTACCAAATTTCAAAAGTAAACAAATCGTGCCAAGCATCCAATACACATCAACTGGTGAGTCTGATATTCTTTCACCAGTGCGCCAATAATATTTATATCATTTTTTGCACTAATGCAGTAGTCTGCATAACAGTAAATCTTATATTTTTTGTGAGAATAAAAATTCAAAGTGGAAAGCAAAAGAATATAAGAGGGGCCTTGAGACGTGACTAATGACCAGAGGAAATGTCATTTTAGTGCCAGGAATGTCTGTCTTGTTTATTCTGGACCCTATTCGGAAATTGGTATCTTTTGAAATTTGTATGAGATTGGCAATATTGCTAAATTCTGACCACTGTACTGGATAGTTGAATTTCATAAATGAGTGGTTTCTTGCACCCATTCGATAGAAAAAATGGAGTTCTAGCGAAATATTCATGTTTTTTGTCGACTAGTACAGTGGAATTGGCCGAAAATAGGGCTCAAAGTGGGCAAAATCGCTGATGCGTAAACATTGCCGAGACTGCTAACTTTGCGAGAGCATAATTCCATAAGTTTTCCATCGAATTTCAAACTTTTGGTGTCCTTATGATCAGGAAAAGATTCTCTATCTTTTCATAAGAGATTTTTTTTTTTTTTTTTAAATTTGGCCAACCCTGAGAACGAGTTTCGGAGAGGGCCTGTCGACCCTCAAAGGGTTAAGAAGGGAGTGAAACTAAATGAATTAAGGAAGGAGACAGTTTTGGAAAGATACAAGCAGCTATTGGGAAAAAGCTGAGCTAGACAAAGTGTAGGAAAAGAGGAGGTATGAGGTAAATTTTATTGTGCACTAAAGGTTTGTAGGTATAGGAGGGAAGTGGAATGATTAGGTAAAAAGTGTTTTAATCCTTTTACTGGCTGTGATGTAGAACTAAATCATTGAGGCCAGGGATCCTTCACGTAGTTCTGCGTCATAAGCTCGGCTCACTCATAAGCTGTGAGTGGTAAATTTTGGCTGAGATAGGAGAGAATGGTTTGCTCAGTGAGTGTGCGCAGTATAAAAAAAATTCTGCCTCTTTCCCATGGTGGATGATGGGAAAAGCAAAACTCTGACCATGCTTTTGTTTTAACCCCTAAACGATGATATACTCTGCAAAAAACATTCCTGTCTCTGTGGGAAGATTTCAATTTTTATTTTTTCTTGCTGATTGATAGAATTCACATTTCTGAATCGAATATGACTGAGTGGAATCTGATAAGAACTTATGATACCTTTAGCATAATATTTGCAGATGTCTTGCTTTACTGAGTGTAATTCTTTCTTGTATTCTGCCAAGTGATTTTGATTCTATAATTTCTCTATCCTCTGAGCATATTTCTCCTGGTTATTTTGCTTTTCCTGCTATAGACATCTCAGCCTCTCATTAATTTTTCTCAGTGTCTTTTACCCTTTTTTTTTTTTTTTTTTTTTTTGTTTTTCTTTCTCCTGTCCTGTGTGACTGTCTCCATCCTCACTTCAGCTCGTTGGTCCCTACCTTTATTTTCCCCACACTCCTTGTTCCCTCCGTCCCCCCCCCCCCCCCACTTTTTATATGTATATCTGGTACGCTCCCCAGGAAAATTCTTAAATTTTCTAGGTTTTCAATTATCAATACTTGCCTTATGCCAGACCAGCTTTCCATCTCTGGGGCAAATCCAGAAACATCTTTTATGTTTAAGGTCATTCTCATGGCTGAATTAAGTTTTGTACATGAAGCATGAAATTTTATTCCACAATCAGTGCCTCTTATGCTCTCAGTAGTAGTACCAGTTCCTAGTAACCAGTTACCAGTAACCAGTGTACCAGTAGATGACTCACTACCAACCGTCTCTGCGTGAATCACTGACTGTATTCATATTGCTGCTGACCATAGCAGGATTTCAAACACCCCCTCACCCATAGGCACTGTGAGTCAGTCAAGATAGGGAGCAGAGAGAGGCAGGTCGGCTGTTGGTGCCTTCCCATACTTTCCGTTATATTATACGTACTACCAGCCTACGTGAGTATTCTTTACCCATCCACGTATCGAAAACCCACATGACAAATGGTGGCAGCGGTGGGAACCTGCCTCTCTCTGCTCCCTATCTTGACTGACTCAGTGCCTGTGGGTGAGGGGGTGTTTGAAATCCTGCTATGGTCAGCAGCAATATGAATACAGTCAGTGATTCACGCAGAGACGGTTGGTAGTGAGTCATCTACTGGTACACTGGTTACTGGTAACTGGTTACTAGGAACTGGTACTACTACTGAGAGCTCGGCGACGCTAACGTATGTCGTCCCGACATACAACTAATACAAACTAGAGACGGCAGGTGTACGGCTTGGGCTGATTCTATACAATGTCAAAGTACACAACAATTGAACATTATAACATACATAAGTAGAATATTGGAATGGAAGCTTGCATAACTGAAACTGTAATGCAATACAAGGTATGATATAGCACAACTCATCGAATGAAACTCAACGTTGGGATTACACAATAGAAGTGATAAAAAAAAAAATTTGATCGATCGATCTGTATTCATGTGATCTACGGATTCTGAGGAAGGAATATATACAAAGAAAGAAGTGTTTAACAGAAAGGCAGATTCGGTGCACTCAAATCTCAGAATTCGGAGAGAACGTGAACACAAAAAAAAAAATTCTTGAATACTGATAAGTTGATACTGTAATTATTCATCTATACAGGTTATTTACATTTAACCCCAACTCTGCTAGGGTGAGATTGATATATGCAGAATGGGTGTCATCTCTGGGAGGATCAAACTCTGTTGCACTGGCTAACTCATGCTGTATTTGAGGCAAATCTGAATTGGAAGTAACAAATGATACTTGAGGATTTCTCAATACCTGTTGTGTACGTAGGGAATAACGACATTCAGGTTGAAGATTGAGACACTTATGCAGCATATGGGAATCTTTATTCAGGAAACGTTTCGCCACACAGTGGCTTCATCAGTCCAATACAAAGAGGAAGGCGTAAGGAGAGGAGGAGTATGAGGTAATCAGTCCCTAAGCCTGGAGTCGATGTGTTCAGTCCATCAATCTGAAGCCACTGTGTGGCGAAACGTTTCCTGAATAAAGATTCCCATATGCTGCATAAGTGTCTCAATCTTCAACTTGTCGGTTTTTCAAACCATTCATCACGACATTCAGGTTGATCGTCTGACTGAGTATCAGAGGTAGAGAGTACAGGATCAGGAGCATTGTCAGAGTCTGTCACATTAGTCTGGGTTGGAACATCATTATCATCACATACTAACTTCATATGATCTAAATGCGATTCTTTATACTGACCAGTACTAATTTCTCTAACCTTATACTTATTACCAGTGATATGTTCAACTACTCGATAAGGACCAACAAACTTTTGATCAAGCTTAGGCATTGCAGACGTTTTGTTAAAGTTAGTCAGCATAACTCTCGAACCTACTTTGATTTTGGATGGCTTTGCTCGAGTGTTTGCGATTCTTGTAAATTCTGCTGTTGATTTATGAAGTGTTTCACGGATTCTTCTAAAAACACTTTGAGCTAAGCTGGTACGAGTTGCTATGAAATCATCAGGGTTGTAATTTTGTTTCGGATTAGAATATAGCAACTCATAAGGCAAACGTTTATCTACACCATACAATGCATAATGTGGAGTGTCACCTATAGAAACATTGTAAGCAGAATTTATAGCACACTGCACATCAGGTATAACTTCATCCCAAGTTTCACTGTTGGGATTGATAGTGGCTCTCAATACATCAAGTACTTTCTTATTGGTACGTTCTGCTAACCCATTGCTGGCAGGATGATGAGGAACAATGGTGGATTTAG
>NC_091300.1:46303818-46346318 GCF_038502225.1 Cherax quadricarinatus
GGAAGGTAGGGCAGTGGTTGGTGTGAGCATTGTTACAGGGGAAGGTAGGGCCGTGGTTGGTGTGAGCATTGTAACAGGGGAAGGTAGGGCCGTGGTTAGTGTGAGCATTGTTACAGGGGAAGGTAGAACCGTGGTTGGTGTGAGCATTGCTACAGGGGAAGTTAGGGCCGTGGTAGGTGTGAGCATTGTTACAGGGGAAGGTTGGGCCGTGGTTGGTGTGAGCATTATTACAGGGGAAGGTAGGGCAGTGGTTGGTGTGAGCATTGTTACAGGGGAAGGTAGGGCCGTGGTTGGTGTGAGCACTGTTACAGGGGAATTTAGAGCCGTGGTTGGTGTGAGCATTGTTACAGGGGAAGGTAGGGCCGTGGTTGGTGTTAGCATTGTTACAGGGGAAGGTAGGGCCTTGGTTGGTGTGAGCATTGTTACAGGGGAAGGTAGGGCCGTGGTAGGTGTGAGCATTGTTACAGGGGAAGGTAGGGCCGTGGTTGGTGTAAGCATTGTTACAGGGGAAGGTAGGGCCGTGATTGGTGTGAGCATTGTTACAGGGGAAGGTAGGGCCGTGGTTGGTGTGAGCACTGTTACTGGGGAAGGTAGGGCCGTGGTTGGTGTGAGCATTGTTACATTGGAATGTAGGGCCGTGGTTGGTGTGAGCATTGTTACAGGGGAAGGTAGGGCCGTGGTTGTGTGAGCATTGTTACAGGGGAAGGTAGGGCCGTGGTTTGTGCGAGCATTATTACAGGGGAAGGTAGGGCAGTGGTTGGTGTGAGCATTGTTACAGGGGAAGGTAGGGCAGTGGTTGGTGTGAGCATTGTTGCATTGGAAGGTAGGGCCGTGGTTGGTGTGAGCATTGTTACACGGAAAGGTAGGGCAGTGGTTGGTGTGAGCATTGTTACAGGGGAAGGTAGGGCCGTGGTTGGTGTGAGCATTGTTACAGAGGAAGGTAGGGCCGTGGTTGGTGTGAGCATTGTTACAGGGAAAGGTAGGGCAGTGGTTGGTGTGAGCATTGTTACAGGGGAAGGTAGGACCGTGGTTTGTGTGAGCATTGTTACAGAGGAAGGTAGGGCCGTGGTTGGTGTGAGCATTGTTACAGGGGAAGGTAGGGCCGTGGTTGGTGTGAGAATTGTTACAGGGGAAGGTAGGGTCGTGGTTGGTGTGAGCATTGTTACAGGGGAAGGTAGGGCGGTGGTTGGTGTGAGCATTGTTACAGGGGAAGGTAGAGCCGTGGTTGCTGTGAGCATTATTAAAATGAAGGTAGGGCCGTGGTTGGTGTGAGCATTGTTACAGGGGAAGGTAGGGCCGTGCTTGGTGTGAGCATTGTTACAGGGGAAGGTAGGGCCGTGGTTGGTGTGAGCACTGTTACAGGGGAAGGTAGGGCCGTGATTGGTGTGAGCATTGTTACAGGGGAAGGTAGGGCCGTGGTTGGTGTGAGCATTGTTACAGGGGAAGATAGGGCCGTGGTTAGTGTGAGCATTGTTACAGGGGAAGGTAAGGCCGTGGTTGGTGTAAGCATTGTTACAGGGGAAGGTAGGGCCGTTGTTGGTGTGAGCATTGTTACAGGGGAAGGTAGGGCCGTGGTTGGTGTGAGCATTGGTACAGGGGAAGATAGGGCCGTGGTTGGTGTGAGCATTGTTACAGGGGAAGGTAGGGCCGTGGTTGGTGTAAGCATTGTTACAGGGGAAGGTAGGGCCGTGGTTGGTGTGAGCATTGTTACAGGGGAAGATAGGGCCGTGGTTGGTGTGAGCATTGTTACAGGGGAAGGTAGGGCCGTGGTTGGTGTAAGCATTGTTACAGGGGAAGGTAGGGCCGTTGTTGGTGTGAGCATTGTTACAGGGGAAGGTAGGGCCATAGTTGGTGTGAGCATTGTTACAGGGGAAGGTAGGGCCGTGGTTGGTGTGAGCATTGTAACAGGGGAAGGTAGGGCCGTGGTTGGTGTGAGCATTGCTACAGGGGAAGGTAGGGCCGTGCTTGGTGTGAGCATTGTTACAGGAGAAGGTAGGGCCGTGGTTGGTGTGAGCACTGTTACAGGGGAAGGTAGGGCCGTGATTGGTGTGAGCATTGTTACAGGGGAAGGTAGGGCCGTGGTTGGTGTGAGCATTGTTACAGGGGAAGGTAGGGCCGTGGTTGGTGTGAGCATTGTTACAGATGAAGGTAGGGCCGTGGTTGGTGTAAGCATTGTTACAGGGGAAGGTACGGCCGTTGTTGGTGTGAGCATTGTTACAGGGGAAGGTAGAGCCGTGGTTGGTGTGAGCATTGTTACAGGGGAAGGTACGGCCGTGGTTGGTGTGAGCATTGTAACAGGGGAAGGTAGGGCCGTGGTTGGTGTGAGCATTGTTACAGGGGAAGGTAGGGCCGTGGTTGGTGTGAGCATTGCTAGAGGGGAAGGTAGGGCCGTGGTACGTGTGAGCTTTGTTAAAGGGGAGGGTAGGGCCGTGGTTGGTGTGAGCATTATTACAGGGGAAGGTAGGGCAGTGGTTGGCGTGAGCAATGTTACAGGGGACAGTAGGGCCGTGGTTGGTGTGAGCATTGTTACTGGGGAATTTAGGGCCGTGCTTGGTGTGAGCATTGTTACAGGGGAAGGTAAGGCCGTGATTTGTGTGAGCATTGTTACAGAGGAAGGTAGGGCCGTGGTTGGTGTGAGCATTGCTACAGGGTAAGGTAGGGCCGTGGTAGGTGTGAGCATTGTTACAGGGGAAGGTAGGGCCGTGGTTGGTGTGAGCATTATTACAGGGGAAGGTAGGGCAGTGGTTGGTGTGAGCATTGTTACAGGGGAAGGTAGGGCCGTGGTTGGTGTGAGCATTGTAAGAGGGGAAGGTAGGGCCGGGTTGATGTGAGCATTGTTACAGGGGAAGGTAGGGCCGTGGTTGGTGTGAGCATTACTACAGGGGAAGGTAGGGCCGTGGTAGGTGTGAGCATTGTTACAGGGGAAGGTAGGGCCGTGGTTGGGGTGAGCATTATTACAGGGGAAGGCAGGGCAGTGGTTGGTGTGAGCATTGTTACAGGGGAAGGTAGGGCCGTGGTTGGTGTGAGCACTGTTACAGGGGAAGGTAGGGCCGTGGTTGGTGTGAGCATTGTTACAGGGGAAGGTAGGGCCGTGGTTGGTGTGAGCATTGTTACAGGGGAAGGTAGGGCCGTGGTTGGTGTAAGCATTGTTACAGGGGAAGGTAGGGCCGTGGTTGGTGTGAGCATTGTTACAGGGGAAGGTAGGGCCGTGGTTGGTGTGAGCACTGTTACTGGGGAAGGTAGGGCCGTGGTTGGTGTGAGCATTGTTACAGGGGAAGGTAGGGCCGTGGTTGGTGTGAGCATTGTTACAGGGGAAGGTAGGGCCGTGGTTGTGTGAGCATTGTTAAAGGGGAAGGTAGGGGCGTGGTTTGTGCGAGCATTATTACAGGGGAAGGTAGGGCAGTGGTTGGTGTGAGCATTGTTACAGGGGAAGGTAGGGCAGTGGTTGGTGTGAGCATTGTTGCATTGGAAGGTAGGGCCGTGGTTGGTGTGAGCATTTTTACACGGAAAGGTAGGGCTGTGGTTGGTGTTAGCATTGTTACAGGGGAAGGTAGGGCCGTGGTTGGTGTGAACATTGTTACAGAGGAAGGTAGGGCCGTGGTTGGTGTGAGCATTGTTACAGGGGAAGGTAGGGCAGTGGTTGGTGTGAGCATTGTTACAGGGGAAGGTAGGACCGTGGTTTGTGTGAGAATTGTTACAGAGGAAGGTAGGGCCGTAGTTGGTGTGAGCATTGTTACAGGGGAAGGTAGGACCGTGGTTGGTGTGAGCATTGTTACAGGGGAAGGTAGGGTCGTGGTTGGTGTGAGCATTGTTACAGGGGAAGGTAGGGTCGTGGTTGGTGTGAGCATTGTTACAGGGGAAGGTAGGGCCGTGGTTGGTGTGAGCATTATTACAGGGGAAGGTAGGGCCGTGGTTGGTGTGAGCATTGTTACAGGGGAAGGTAGGGCCGTGGTTGGTGTGAGCATTGTTACAGGGGAAGGTAGAGCCGTGGTTGGTGTGAGCATTATTAAAAGGGAAGGTAGGGCCGTAGTTTATGTGAGCATTGTTACAGGGGAAGGTAGGGCCGTGCTTGGTATGAGCATTATTACAGGGGAAGGTAGGGCCGTGGTTGGTGTGAGCACTGTTACAGGGGAAGGTAGGGCCGTGGTTGGTCTGAGCATTGTTACAGGGGAAGGTAGGGCCTTGGTTTTTGTGAGCATTGTTACAGGGGAAGGTAGGGCCGTGGTTGGTGTAAGCATTGTTACAGGGGAAGGTAGGGCCGTTGTTGGTGTGAGCATTGTTACAGGGGAAGGTAGGGCCGTGGTTGGTGTGAGCATTGTTACAGGGGAAGCTAGGGCCGTGGTTGGTGTGAGCACTGTTACAGGGGAAGGTAGGGCGGTGGTTGGTGTGAGCATTGTTACAGGGGAAGGTAGGGCCGTGGTTGGTGTGAGCATTGTTACAGGGGAAGGTAGGGCCGTGGTAGGTGTGAGCATTGTTACAGGGAAAGGTAGGGCCGTTGTTGGTGTGAGCATTGTTACAGGGGAGGGTAGGGCCGTGGTTGGTGTAAGCAATGTTACAGGGGAGGGTAGGGCCGTGGTTGGTGTGAGCATTGATACAGGGGAAAGAAGGGCCATGGTTGGTGTGAGCACTGTTACTGGGGGAGGTAGGGCCGTGGTTGGTGTGAGCATTGTTACATTGGAAGGTAGGGCCGTGGTTGGTGTGAGCATTGTTACAGGGGAAGGTACGCCGTGGTTGGTGTGAGGATTGTTACAGATGAGGGTAGGGCCGTGGTTGGTGTGAGCATTGTTAAAGGGGAAGGTAGGGCCGTGGTTGGTGTGACGATTATTACAGGGGAAGGTAGGGCAGTGGTTCGTGTGAGCATTGTTACAGGGGAAGGTAGGGCCGTGGTTGGTGTGAGCATTGTTACAGGGGAATTTAGGGCCGGGCTTGGTGTGAGCATTGTTACAGGGGAAGGTAGGGCCGTGGTTGGTGTTAGCATTGTTACAGGAGAAGGTAGGGCCTTGGTTGGTGTGAGCATTGTTACAGGGGAAGGAAGGGCCGTGATTAGTGTGAGCATTGTTACAGGGGAAGAGACGGGCCGTGGTTGGTGTGAGCATTGTTACAGGGGAAGGTAGGACCGTGGTTGGTGTAAGCATTGTTACAGGGGAAGGTAGGGCCGTGGTTGGTGTGAGCATTGTTACAGGGGAAGGTAGGGCCGTGGTTGGTGTGAGCACTGTTACTGGGGAAGGTAGGGCCGTGGTTGGTGTGAGCATTGTTACATTTGAAGGTAGGGCCGTGGTTGGTGTGAGCATTGTTACAGGGGAAGGTAGGGCCGTGGTTGGTGTGAGCATTGTTACAGGGGAAGGTAGGGCCGTGGTTTCTGTGAGCATTATTACAGGGGAAGGTAGGGCAGTGGTTGGTGTGAGCATTGTTACAGGGGAAAGTAGGGCAGTGGTTGGTGTGAGCATTGTTACAGGGAAAGGTAGGGCCGTGGTTGGTGTTAGCATTGTTACAGGGGAAGGTAGGGCCTTGCTTGGTGCGAGCATTGTTACAAAGGAAGGTAGGGCCGTGGTTGGTGAGCATTGCTACATGGGAAGGTAGGGCCGTGGTAGGTGTGAGCATTGTTACAGGGGAAGGTAGGGCCGTGGTTGGTGTGAGCATTATTACAGGGGAAGGCAGGGCAGTGATTGGTGTGAGCATTGTTACAGGGGAAGGTAGGGCCGTAGTTGGTGTGAGCATTGTTACAGGGGAATTTAGGTCCGTGCTTGGTGTGAGCATTGTTACAGGGGAAGGTAGGGCCGTGGTTGGTGTGAGCATTGTTATAGGGGAAGGTAGGGCCGTGGTTGGTGTAAGCATTGTTACAGGGGAAGGCAGGGCCGTGGTTGGTGTGAGCATTGTTACAGGGGAAGGTACGCCGTGGTTGGTGTGAGGATTGTTACAGGGGAGGGTAGGGCCGTGGTTGGTGTGAGCATTGTTAAAGGGAAAGGTAGGGCCGTGGTTGGTGTGAGCATTATTACAGGGGAAGGTAGGGCAGTGGTTCGTGTGAGCATTGTTACAGGGGAAGGTAGGGCCGTGGTTGGTGTGAGCATTGTTACAGGGGAATTTAGGGCCGGGCTTGGTGTGAGCATTGTTACAGGGGAAGGTAGGGCCGTGGTTGGTGTTAGCATTGTTACAGGAGAAGGTAGGGCATTGGTTGGTGTGAGCATTGTTACAGGGGAAGGTAGGGCCGTGGTTGGTGTGAGCATTGTTACAGGGGAAGGTAGGGCCGTGGTTGGTGTGAGCATTGTTACAGGGGAAGGTAGGGCCGTGGTTGGTGTAAGCATTGTTACAGGGGAAGGTAGGGCCGTGGTTGGTGTGAGCATTGTTACAGGGGAAGGTAGGGCCGTGGTTGGTGTGAGCACTGTTACTGGGGAAGGTAGGGCCGTGGTTGGTGTGAGCATTGTTACATTTGAAGGTAGGGCCGTGGTTGGTGTGAGCATTGTTACAGGGGAAGGTAGGGCCGTGGTTGGTGTGAGCATTGTTACAGGGGAAGGTAGGGCCGTGGTATGCGTGAGCATTATTACAGGGGAAGGTAGGGCAGTGGTTGGTGTGAGCATTGTTACAGGGGAAGGCAGGGCAGTGGTTGGTGTGAGCATTGTTACAGGGAAAGGTAGGGCCGTGGTTGGTGTTAGCATTGTTACAGGGGAAGGTAGGGCCTTGCTTTGTGCGAGCATTGTTACAGGGGAAAGTAGGGCCGTGGTTGGTGAGCATTGCTACATGGGAAGGTAGGGCCGTGGTAGGTGTGAGCATTGTTACAGGGGAAGGTAGGGCCGTGGTTGGTGTGAGCATTATTTCAGGGGAAGGCAGGACAGTGATTGGTGTGAGCATTGTTACAGGGGAAGGTAGGGCCGTAGTTGGTGTGAGCATTGTTACAGGGGAATTTTGGTCCGTGCTTGGTGTGAGCATTGTTACAGGGGAAGGTAGGGCCGTGGTTGGTGTGAGCATTGTTACAGGGGAAGGTAGGGCCGTGGTTGGTGTAAGCATTGCTACATTTGAAGGCAGGGCCGTGGTTGGTGTGAGCATTGTTACAGGGGAAAGTAGGGCCGTGGTTGGTGTGAGCACTGTTACTGGGTAAGGTAGGGCCGTGGTTGGTGTTAGCATTGTTACAGGAGAAGGTAGGGCCGTGGTTGGTGTGAGCATTGTTACAGGGGAAAGTAGGGCCGTGGTTGGTGTGAGCATTGTTACAGGGGAAGTTAGGGCCGTGGTTGGTGTAAGCATTGTTAAAGGGGAAGGTAGGGCCGTGGTTGGTGTGAGCACTGTTACTGGGGAAGGTAGGGCCGTGGTTGGTGTGAGCATTGTTACATTGGAAGGTAGGGCCGTGGTTGGTGTGAGCATTGTTACAGGGGAAGGTAGGGCCGTGGTTGGTGTGAGCATTGTTACAGGGGAAGGTAGGGCCGTGGTTTGTGTGAGCATTATTACAGGAGAAGGTAGGGCAGTGGTTGGTGTGAGCATTGTTACAGGGGAAGGTTGGGCAGTGGTTGGTGTGAGCATTGTTGCATTGGAAGGTAGGGCCGTGGTTGGTGTGAGCATTGTTACAGGGAAAGGTAGGGCCGTGGTTGGTGTTAGCATTGTTACAGGGGAAGGTAGGGCCGTGGTTGGTGTGAGCATTGTTACAGAGGAAGGTAGGGCCGTGGTTGGTGTGAGCATTGTTACAGGGGAAGGTAGGGCCGTGGTTGGTGTGAGCATTGTTACAGGGGAAGGTAGGGCAGTGGTTGGTGTGAGCATTGTTACAGGGGAAGGTAGGACCGTGGTTTGTGTGAGCATTGTTACAGAGGAAGGTAGGGCCGTGGTTGGTGTGAGCATTGTTACAGGGGAAGGTAGGGCCGTGGTTGGTGTGAGCATTGTTACAGGGGAAGGTAGGGTCGTGGTTGGTGTGAGCATTGTTACAGGGGAAGGTAGGGTCGTGGTTGGTGTGAGCATTGTTACAGGGGAAGGTAGGGCCGTGGTTGGTGTGAGCATTATTACAGGGGAAGGTAGGGCCGTGGTTGGTGTGAGCATTGTTACAGGGGAAGGTAGGGCAGTGGTTGGTGTGAGCATTGTTACAGGGGAAGGTAGAGCCGTGGTTGGTGTGAGCATTATTAAAAGGGAAGGTAGGGCCGTGGTTGGTTTGAGCATTGTTACAGGGGAAGGTAGGGCCGTGCTTGGTGTGAGCATTGTTACAGGGGAAGGTAGGGCCGTGGTTGGTGTGAGCACTGTTACAGGGAAAGGTAGGGCCGTGGTTGGTGTGAGCATTGTTACAGGGGAAGGTACGGCCGTGGTTGGTGTAAGCATTGTTACAGGGGAAGGTAGGGCCGTGGTTGGTGTGAGCATTGTTACAGGGGAAGGTAGAGCCGTGGTTGGTGTGAGCATTGTTACAGGAGAACGTAGGGCTGTGGCTGGTGTGAGCATTGTTACATGGTAAGGTAGGGCCGTGGTTGCTGTGAGCACTGTTACAGGGGAAGGTAGGGCGGTGGTTGGTGTGAGAATTGTTACAGGGGAAGGTAGGGCCGAGGTTGGTGAGAGCATTGTTACAGGGGAAGGTAGGGCCGTGGTTGGTGTGAGCACTGTTACAGGGGAAGGTAGGGCCGTGATTGGTGTGAGCATTGTTACAGGGGAAGGTAGGGCCGTGGTTGGTGTGAGCATTGTTACAGGGGAAGATAGGGCCGTGGTTGGTGTGAGCATTGTTACAAGGGAAGGTAGGGCCGTGGTTGGTGTTAGCATTGTTACAGGGGAAGGTATTGCCGTGGTTGGTGTGAGTATTGTTACAGAGGAAGGAAGGGCCGTGATTGGTGTGAGCATTGTTACAGGGAAAGGTAGGGCAGTGGTTGGTGTGAGCATTGTTACAGGGGAAGGTTGGGCCGTGGTTTGTGTGAGCATTGTTACAGAGGAAGGTAGGGCCGTGGTTGGTGTGAGCATTGTTACAGGGGAAGGTAGGGCCGTGGTTGATGTGAGCATTGTTACAGGGGAAGGTAGGGTCGTGGTTGGTGTGAGCATTGTTACAGGGGAAGGTAGGGCCGTGGTTGGTGTGAGCATTATTACAGGGGAAGGTAGGGCCGTGGTTGGTGTGAGCATTGTTACAGGGGAAGGTAGGGCCGTGGTTGGTGTGAGCATTGTTACAGGGGAAGGTAGAGCCGTGGTTGGTGTGATCATTATTAAAAGGGAAAGCAGGGCCGTGGTTTATGTGAGCATTGTTACAGGGGAAGGTAGGGCCGTGCTTGGTGTGAGCATTGTTACAGGGGAAGGTAGAGCCGTGGTTGGTGTGAGCATTGTTACAGGGGAAGGTCGGGCCGTGCTTGGTGTGAGCATTGTAACAGGGGAAGGTAGGGCCGTGCCTTGGTTGCTGTGAGCATTGTTACAGGGGAAGGTAGGGCCGTGGTTGGTGTGAGCATTGTTACAGGGGAAGGTAGGGCTGTGGTTGGTGTGAGCATTGTTACAGGGGAAGGTAGGGCCGTGGTAGGTGTGAGCATTGTTACAGGGGAAGGTAGGGCCGTGGTTGGTGTGAGCATTGTTACAGGGGATGGTAGGGCCGTGGTTGGTGTGAGCATTGATACAGGGGAAAGAAGGGCCGTGGTTGGTGTGAGCATTGTTACAGGGGAAGGTAGGGTCGTGGTTGGTGTGAGCATTGTTACAGGGGAAGGTAGGTCCGTGGTTGGTGTAAGCATTGTTACAGGGGAAGGTAGGGCCGTGGTTGGTGTAAGCATTGTTACAGGGGATGGTAGGGCCGTGGTTGGTGTGAGCATTGTTACAGGGGAAGGTAGGGCCGTGATTTGTGTGAGCATTGTTACAGGGGAAGGTAGGGTCGTGGTTGGTGTGAGCATTGTTACAGGGGAAGGTAGGTCCGTGGTTGGTGTAAGCATTGTTACAGGGGAAGGTAGGGCCGTGGTTTGTGTGAGCATTATTACATGGGAAGGTAGGGCAGTGGTTGGTGTGAGCATTGTTACAGGGGAAGGTAGGGCCGTGGTTGGTGTGAGCATTGTTACAGAGGAAGGTAGGACCGTGGTTGGTGTGAGCATTGTTACAGGGGAAGGTAGGGCCGTGGTTGGTATGAGCATTGTTACAGGGGAAGGTAGGGCCGTGGTTGGTGTGAGCATTGTTACAGGGGAAGGTAATGTCGTGGTTGGTGTGAGCAGTGTTACAGTTGAAGGTAGAGCCGTGGTTGGTGTGAGCATTGTTACAGGGAAAGTAGGGCCGTGGTTGGTGTGAGCATTGTTACAGGGGAAGGTAGAGCCGTGGTTGGTGTGAGCATTATTAAAGGGGAAGGTAGGGCCGTGGTTGGAGTGAGCATTGTTACAGTGGAAGGTAGGGCCGTGGTTGGTGTGAGCATTGTTACAGGGGAAGGTAGGGCCGTGGTTGGTGTCAGCATTGTTACAGGGGAAGGTAGGGCCGTGGTAGGTGTGAGCATTGTTACAGGGAAAGGTAGGGCCGTTGTTGGTGTGAGCATTGTTACAGGGGAAGGTAGGGCCGTGGATGGTGCGAGCACTGTTACAGGGAAAGGTAGGGCCGTGGTTGGTGTGAGCATTGTTACAGGGGAAGGTAGGGCCGTGGTTGGTGTAAGCATTGTTATAGGGAAAGATAGGGCCGTGGTTGGTGTGAGCATTGTTACAGGGGAAGGTAGGGCCGTGCTTGGTGTGAGCATTGTTACAGGGGAAGGTAGGGCCGTGGTTGGTGTGAGCATTGTTACAGGGGAAGGTAGGGCCGTGGTTGGTGTGAGCATTGTTACAGAGGAAAGTAGAGCCGTGGTTGGTGTGAGCATAGTTACATTGGAAGGTAGGGCCGTGGTTGGTGTGAGCATTGTTACATGGGAAGGTAGGACCGTGGTTGGTGTGAGCATTGTTACAGGGGAAGGTAGGGCCGTGGTTGGTGTGAGCATTGTTACAGGGGAAGCTAGGGCCGTGGTTGGTGTGAGCATTGTTACAGGGGAAGGTAGGGCAGTGGTTGGTGTGAGCATTGTTACAGGGGAAGGTAGGACAGTGGTTGGTGTGAGCGTTGTTACAAGGGAAGGTAGGGACGTGGTTGGTGTGAGCATTGTTACAGGGGAAGGTAGGGCCGTGCTTGGTGTGAGCATTGTTACAGGGGAAGGTAGGGCCGTATTTGGTGTGAGCATTGTTACAGGGGAAGGTAGGGCCGTGGTTGGTGTGAGCATTATTACAGGGGAAGGTAGTGGCGTGGTTGGTGTGAGCATTGTTACAGGGGAAGGTAGGGCCGTGGTTGGTGTGAGCATTGTTACAGGGGAAGGTAGGGCCGTGGTTGGTGTGAGCATTGTTACAGGGGAAGGTAGGGCCGTGGTTGGTGTGAGCATTGTTACAGGGGAAGGTAGGGCCGTGGTTGGTGTGAGCATTGTTACAGGGGAAGGTAGGGCCGTGGTTGGTGTGAGCATTGTTGCAGGGGAAGGTAGGGCCGTGGTTGGTGTGAGCATTGTTACAAGGGAAGGTAGGGCCGTGGTTACTGTGAGCATTGTTACAGGTGAATGGGTAAGATTAAAGTTAAAGGGATGAAGTTGTGTACGTGCGCGTGTGTGTGTACTCACCTATTTGTACTCACCTATTTGTGGTTGCAGGGGTCGATTCATAGTTCCTGGCCCCGCCTCTTCGCTGATTGCTACTAAGTCCTCTCTCTCCCTGCCCCATGAGCTTTATCATACCTCGCCTTCAAACTATGTATGGTTCACGCCTCCACTACGTCACTTTCTAGGCTATTCCACGGCTTGACTACTCTATGACTGAAAAAATACTTCCTAACATCCCTTTGATTCATCTGAGTCGTCAACTTCCAATTGTGACCTCTTGTGTCTGTGTCCCTTCTCTGGAACATCCCGTCTTTGTCCACCTTGTCTATTCCGTGCAGTATTTTATATGTCGTTATCATGTCTCCCCTAATCCTCCTGTCCTCCAGTGTCGTCAGGCCGATTTCCCTCAACCTTTCTTCGTAGCACAATCCCCTTAGCTCTGGGACTAGTCTTGTTGCAAACCTTTGCACTATCTCTAATTTCTTTACGTGCTTGACTAGGTGTGGATTCCAAACTGGTGCTGCATACTCCAATATGGGCCTCATGTAAATGGTATACAGAGTCTTGAACGAATCCTTACTGAGGTATCGGAACGATATCCGTAGGTTTGCCAGACGCCCGTATACTGCAGCAGTTATCTGATTGATGTGCGCATCAGGAGATATGCTCGGTGTTATACTCATCCCAAGATCTTTTTCCTTGAGTGAGGTTTGGAGTCTTTGGCCATCTAAACTATATTGTGTCTGCGGTCTTCTTTGCCCTTCCCCAATCTTCACGACTTTGCATTTGGCAGGGTTAAATTCAAGGAGCCAGTTGCTGGACCAGGCTTGTAGCCTGTCCAGGTCTCTTTGTAGTCCTGCCTGATCCTCATCCGATTTGATTCTTCTCATTAACTTCACATCATCTGCAAACAAGGACACTTCTGAGTCTATCCCTTCCGTTATGTCATTCACATATACCAAGAACAGCACAGGTCCTAGGACTGACCCCTGAGGAACCCCGCTTGTCACAGGCGCCCACTCTGACACCTCGTCACGTACCATGACTCGTTGGTGCCTCCCTGTCAGATATTCTCTGATTCATTGCAGTGCCTTTCCTGTTATGTGTGCCTGATCCTCTAGCTTTTGCAGTAACCTCTTGTGAGGAACTGTGTCGAAGGCCTTCTTGCAGTCCAAAAAAATGCAGTCGATCCACCCCTCTCTCTCTTGTCTTACTTTTGTCACCTTGTCATAAAACTCCAGTAGGTTTGTGACACAGGATTTTCCTTCCCTGAAACCGTACTGGTTGTCAGTTATACACTTGTTTCTTTCCAGGTGCCCCACCACTCTCCTCCTGATGATCTTCTCCATGACCTTGCATACTATACACGTTAGTGATACAGGTCTGTAGTTTAGTGCCTCATGTCTGTCTCCCTTTTTAAAAATTGGTACTACATTTGCCATCTTCCATACCTCAGGGAGTTGCCCAGTTTCAATTGATGTGTTGAAGATCTTTGTTTGCTCCCACTTTAAGGACCCTCGGAGAGATGTTGTCTGGTCCCACCTCCTTTGAGGTGTCAAGTTCGCATAGCAGCTTCTTCACCTCCTCCTTGGTTATATATACCTCATCCAGCACTTGCTGGTGTACACCCCTGTTCTGATTTCCTGGAGTCCTACTGGTTTCCACTGTAAATACTTCTTTAAATCTCGTGTCGAGCTCCTGTCATACCTCTCGGTCGTTTCTTGTGAAGTCCCCATCACCCTTCCTCAGTCTGATTACCTGGTCTTTGACTGTTGTTTTCCTCCTGATGTGGCTATACAACAGCTTTGGGTCAGACTTGACTTTCGATGCTATGTCATTTTCATATTGTCGCTGAGCCTCCCTTCTTATCTGTGCATATTCGTTTCTGGCTCTTCGGCTAATCTCTTTATTTTCCTGAGTTCTCTGTCTTCTGTACCTTTTCCATTCTCTAGTACACCTAGTTTTTGCCTCCCTACACCTTTGGGTGAACCAAGAACTCGTTCTGTTCTTCCCATTATTTCTGTTTCCCTTGGAAACAAACCTCTCCTCTGCCTCCTTGCATTTTGTTGCCACATAGTCCATCGTTTCTTGTACTGGTTTTCCTGTCAGTTCCCTCTCCCACTGAATGTCTTGCAGGAAGTTCCTCATGCCTGAGTAGTTCCCCCTTTTGTAGATTGGTTTTTCCCCACCCTATTCCTGCTACTCTCTCCACTTGGAGCTCAACTATGTAGTCGAAGCACAGAACCACATGATCACTAGCTCCCAGGGGCCTTTCATACATGATATCCTCGATGTCCGAACTACTCAAGGTGAGTACAAGGTCCAGTCTTGCTGGTTCATCCTCTCCTCCCTCTCTGGTAGTGTCTCTAACATGTTGATGCATGAGGTTTTCCAGTACCACATCCATCATCTTGGCTCTCCATGTTTCGGGACCCCCGTGGGGCTCCAGGTTTTCCCAGTCAATTTCCTTGTGATTGAAATCACCCATAACTAGTAACTTTGCTCCCCCCATGCGTGCTCTCCTGGCCACCTCGGCTAGTGTGTCGACCATTGCTCTGTTGCTCTCATCGCATTCTTCTCTTGGCCTCCTGCAGTTCTGTGGTGGGTTGTACATTACTGCAATTATCACCTTATGTCCCTCAGACTGGATTGTTCCTACTAAGTAGTCCCTTTCGCCCGTGCCATCCATTCCTTCCATTTTCTCAAAACCCCACTGGTTTTTAATGAGCAATGCAACTTCTCCTCCCCCTCTCCCCCCTCTGTCTTTCCTGAGGATTTGATATTCGGATGGAAAGATTGAATCTGTTATTAATCTGGTGAGTTTTGTTTCTGTGAGTGCTATTATGTCTGGGGATGCCTCCTTGATTCTTTCATGCCACTCCTCATACTTATTTGTTATTCCATCTGCATTTGTATACCACACCTTCAACTTCTTTTCTAAGACTGTGTGTGTGTGTGTGTGTGTGTGTGTGTGTGTGTGTGTGTGTGTGTGTGTGTGTGTGTGTGTGTGTGTGTGTGTGTGTATAACCTTGGCCCCAGCAACAAACACTCTCCATGCTGCTGCTGCTGCTGCTGCTGCTGCAGCTGATCATAAATGAACACCGTGTATACTACTCCTCTCTCACCCAGTCCTCCCAGCCTATGTACCTCATCCTCAATATTCCCCACCCCATCTCAACACCCTCTCCCCAATATTAGCCTTCCCCACCCGCTTACCCTCCTCCATTCCATTCCCAACTGCATTACCCCTCACCCTATTACCCCCCACCCAACTCATTTACCCCTTCAACATATTTACTCTCCCTCTCCCACTCTCGTCGTCATGTACAAATAACCGGCATATAGGAGAATGAAACTTATAACGACGTATCGGTTTTACTTGCACCATTAACTTTCTTTAGCGCTTCTGTGTGACTAGTTAATGGTCTAAGTAGGACCCAAACGTCGTCATACGTTTCATTTTCCAATGTGTGGGTTATCTGTGTTTCCCTCCAGTCACGAAATTGTGCCTATTTATTCTCTCACCATGAAGGAGTTCATTACAGCCATTTATTGAGGCACGTAAGAGTCTTCTAATAATATATTCATTTTTCCCACTATAATCTACCTTGTCCATAATTACTATCACATTTGATTGTGTTGCAGAGGTGTGAGCTTCACCCACACCTCTGCAACACAATTGTCATCAAAGATTTGTTAAGTCATACCATGAATTAAGGAAAGATCCTGGACTTCACCTTACGAAACAGACAAAGCAAATGCGATAGTAATTATGGACAAGGTAGATTATAGTGGAAAAAAATGAACATATTATTAAAAGAATTACGCGACCCTTAAACTAATCACAGTTTTAAATAAACCAGTTATGACAGTATTTATATTTAGTTGAAATTCGAGATAAAGGCAGCTTCCCCTTGCCACTTCGGTTGTCCTAGTTTGTATAATCAATTTTTCAGATTATCTTAGGTTTTACCGGTTAAACTTAAGCTCCGTGAACGAAATACCTGCTATGATCTTCCTTTTTAATAGTAAAAGAATGTAAATGTTTTTCCTGATAGCTTGCCGGTGTGTGAATGATGATAAATGATTCAGGACATAACTTTGCTAGGGACTGTTAGCATGAAGGTAACAATTCATATTACCTTTTTTTAATCCATATTGTAAAAGTAAATACAAGGAGAGTTTGCTGATTCTGTATAAATTGGCAGAACCTACCAACACATCTTTTGTTCCGTAGCTCGGCTGGTAGCGCACTCACCTCACACACTGAGTGTCCGCGGTTCCATTCCCGTTACGAATGGAAACACTGGACGTATTTCCTTAAGACACCTGATGTCCATGTTCACCTAGCAGTAAGTACCTGGGTGTTAGTCGACTGGTGTGGGTCGCATTCTGGGAACAAAATTAACCTATGTTACCCGAAATGCTCTGTATTACCAGGGGCTTTGTATGTAGTATGTCTCTGATGTCAGCTAGATCTATACAAGTTGTATTATAGATATACTTGTAGAAAAAAAGATTATTGTTATTATTATTCTTATTATTATTATTATTATTATTATTATTATTATTATTATTATTATTATTATTATTATTATTATTATTATTATTATCATTATTATTATTTTCATCATTATCGTCATCATCATCATCATCATCATCATCATTATAGAAGTTATGGCTACAAATACGCTGCGTCTCGGCCTGACAAGAGACGCTTCATCCCACGAAAGCAAATTCCTGTAAATTTATCTCATTTCGAATGACAAGGTGTACATGATACTTCAGTGTATGTCTGAAGTTTAAGTCAAGGTGTACATGATACTTCAGTGTATGTCTGAAGTTTGAGTCAAGGTGTACATGATACTTCAGTGTATGTCTGAAGTTTAAGTCAAGGTGTACATGATACTTCAGTGTATGTCTGAAGTTTGAGTCAAGGTGTACATGATACTTCAGTGTATGTCTGAAGTTTAAGTCAAGGTGTACATGATACTTCAGTGTATGTCTGAAGTTTGAGTCAAGGTGTACATGATACTTCAGTGTATGTCTAAAGTTTGAGTCAAGGTGTACATGATACTTCAGTGTATGTCTGAAGTTTAAGTCAAGGTGTACATGATACTTCAGTGTATGTCTGAAGTTTGAGTCAAGGTGTACATGATACTTCAGTGTATGTCTGAAGTTTAAGTCAAGGTGTACATGATACTTCAGTGTATGTCTGAAGTTTGAGTCAAGGTGTACATGATACTTCAGTGTATGTCTGAAGTTTAAGTCAAGGTGTACATGATACTTCAGTGTATGTCTGAAGTTTGAGTCAAGGTGTACATGATACTTCAGTGTATGTCTGAAGTTTGAGTCAAGGTGTACATGATACTTCAGTGTATGTCTGAAGTTTGAGTCAAGGTGTACATGATACTTCAGTGTATGTCTGAAGTTTGAGTCAAGGTGTACATGATACTTCAGTGTATGTCTGAAGTTTGAGTCAAGGTGTACATGATACTTCAGTGTATGTCTGAAGTTTGAGTCAAGGTGTACATGATACTTCAGTGTATGTCTGAAGTTTGAGTCAAGGTGTACATGATACTTCAGTGTATGTCTGAAGTTTAAGTCAAGGTGTACATGATACTTCAGTGTATGTCTGAAGTTTGAGTCAAGGTGTACATGATACTTCAGTGTATGTCTGAAGTTTGAGTCAAGGTGTACATGATACTTCAGTGTATGTCTGAAGTTTGAGTCAAGGTGTACATGATACTTCAGTGTATGTCTGAAGTTTGAGTCAAGGTGTACATGATACTTCAGTGTATGTCTGAAGTTTGAGTCAAGGTGTACATGATACTTCAGTGTATGTCTGAAGTTTGAGTCAAGGTGTACATGATACTTCAGTGTATGTCTGAAGTTTGAGTCAAGGTGTACATGATACTTCAGTGTATGTCTGAAGTTTGAGTCAAGGTGTACATGATACTTCAGTGTATGTCTGAAGTTTGAGTCAAGGTGTACATGATACTTCGGTGTATGTCTGAAGTTTGAGTCAAGGTGTACATGATACTTCGGTGTATGTCTGAAGTTTGAGTCAAGGTGTACATGATACTTCAGTGTATGTCTGAAGTTTGAGTCAAGGTGTACATGATACTTCAGTGTATGTCTGAAGTTTGAGTCAAGGTGTACATGATACTTCGGTGTATGTCTGAAGTTTGAGTCAAGGTGTACATGATACTTCGGTGTATGTCTGAAGTTTGAGTCAAGGTGTACATGATACTTCAGTGTATATCTGAAGTTTGAGTCAAGGTGTACATGATACTTCAGTGTATGTCTGAAGTTTGAGTCAAGGTGTACATGATACTTCAGTGTATGTTTGAAGTTTGAGTCAAGGTGTACATGATACTTCAGTGTATGTCTGAAGTTTGAGTCAAGGTGTACATGATACTTCAGTGTATGTCTGAAGTTTGAGTCAAGGTGTACATGATACTTCAGTGTATGTCTGAAGTTTGAGTCAAGGTGTACATGATACTTCAGTGTATGTCTGAAGTTTGAGTCAAGGTGTACATGATACTTCAGTGTATGTCTGAAGTTTGAGTCAAGGTGTACATGATACTTCAGTGTATGTCTGAAGTTTGAGTCAAGGTGTACATGATACTTCAGTGTATGTCTGAAGTTTGAGTCAAGGTGTATATGATGCTTCAGTGTATGTCTGAAGTTTGAGTCAAGGTGTACATGATGCTTCAATGTATGTCTGAAGTTTGAGTCAAGGTGTACATGATACTTCGGTGTATGTCTGAAGTTTGAGTCAAGGTGTACATGATACTTCAGTGTATGTCTGAAGTTTGAGTCAAGGTGTATATGATGCTTCAGTGTATGTCTGAAGTTTGAGTCAAGGTGTACATGATGCTTCAATGTATGTCTGAAGTTTGAGTCAAGGTGTACATGATACTTCAGTGTATGTCTGAAGTTTGAGTCAAGGTGTACATGATACTTCAGTGTATGTCTGAAGTTTGAGTCAAGGTGTACATGATACTTCAGTGTATGTCTGAAGTTTGAGTCAAGGTGTACATGATACTTCAGTGTATGTCTGAAGTTTGAGTCAAGGTGTACATGATCCTTCAGTGTATGTCTGAAGTTTGAGTCAATGTGTACATGATACTTCAGTGTATGTCTGAAGTTTGAGTCAAGGTGTACATGATACTTCGGTGTATTTTTGAAGTTTGAGTCAAGGTGTACATGATACTTCAGTGTATGTCTGAAGTTTGAGTCAAGGTGTACATGATACTTCAGTGTATGTCTGAAGTTTGAGTCAAGGTGTACATGATACTTCGGTGTATGTCTGAAGTTTGAGTCAAGGTGAACATGATACTTCAGTGTATGTCTGAAATTTGAGTCAAGGCGTACATGATACTTCAGTGTATGTCTGAAATTTGAGTCAAGGTGTACATGATGCTTCAGTGTATGTCTGAAATTTGAGTCAAGGTGTACATGATGCTTCAGTGTATGTCTGAAGTTTGAGTCAAGGTGTACATGATACTTCAGTGTATGTCTGAAGTTTGAGTCAAGGTGTACATGATTCTTCAGTGTATGTCTGAAATTTGAGTCAAGGTGTACATGATGCTTCAGTGTATGTCTGAAGTTTGAGTCAAGGTGTACATGATACTTCAGTGTATGTCTGAAGTTTGAGTCAAGGTGTACATGATACTTCAGTGTATGTCTGAAGTTTGAGTCAAGGTGTACATGATACTTCAGTGTATGTATGAAATTTGAGTCAAGGTGTACATGATGCTTCAGTGTATGTCTGAAGTTTGAGTCAAGGTGTACATGATTCTTCAGTGTATGTCTGAAGTTTGAGTCAAGGTGTACATAATACTTCAGTGTATGTCTGAAGTTTGAGTCAAGGTGTACATGATACTTCAGTGTATGTCTGAAGTTTGAGTCAAGGTGTACATGATGCTTCAGTGTATGTCTGAAGTTTGAGTCAAGGTGTACATGATACTTCAGTGTATGTCTGAAGTTTGAGTCAAGGTGTACATGATACTTCAGTGTATGTCTGAAGTTTGAGTCAAGGTGTACATGATACTTCAGTGTATGTCTGAAGTTTGAGTCAAGGTGTACATGATACTTCAGTGTATGTCTGAAGTTTGAGTCAAGGTGTACATGATACTTCGATGTATGTCTGAAGTTTGAGTCAAGGTGTACATGATACTTCGATGTATGTCTGGAGTTTGAGTCAAGGTGTACATGATACTTCAGTGTATGTCTGAAGTTTGAGTCAAGGTGTACATGATACTTCAGTGTATGTCTGAAATTTGAGTCAAGGTGTACATGATACTTCGATGTATGTCTGGAGTTTGAGTCAAGGTGTACATGATACTTCGGTGTATGTCTGAAGTTTGAGTCAAGGTGTACATGATACTTCAGTGTATGTCTGAAGTTTAAGTCAAGGTGTACATGATACTTCAGTGTATGTCTGAAATTTGAGTCAAGGTGTACATGATACTTCAGTGTATGTCTGAAGTTTGAGTCAAGTTGTACATAATACTTCAGTGTATGTCTGAAGTTTGAGTCAAGGTGTACATGATACTTCAGTGTATGTCTGAAGTTTGAGTCAAGTTGTACATAATACTTCAGTGTATGTCTGAAGTTTGAGTCAATGTGTACATGATACTTCAGTGTATGTCTGAAGTTTGAGTCAAGGTGTACATGATACTTCAGTGTATGTCTGAAGTTTGAGTCAATGTGTACATGATACTTCAGTGTATGTCTGAAGTTTGAGTCAAGGTGTACATGATACTTCAGTGTATGTCTGAAGTTTGAGTCAATGTGTACATGATACTTCGGTGTATGTCTGAAGTTTGAGTCAAGGTGTACATGATACTTCAGTGTATGTCTGAAGTTTGAGTCAAGGTGTACATGATACTTCGGTGTATGTCTGAAGTTTGAGTCAAGGTGTACATAATACTTCAGTGTATGTCTGAAGTTTGAGTCAAGGTGTACATAATACTTCAGTGTATGGGGCCCAAAACTGTTCAACAGCCTCCCGTCAAGCATTAGGGGAATTGCCAATAAACCCCTGGCTGCCTTCAAGAGAGAGCTGGACAGATACCTAAAGTCAGTGCCGGATCAGCCGGGCTGTGGCTCGTACGTTGGACTGCGTGCGGCCAGCAGTAACAGCCTAGTTGATCAGGCCCTGATCCATCGGGAGGCCTGGTCATGGACCGGGCCGCGGGGGCGTTGATCCCCGGAATAACCTCCAGGTAACCTCCAGGTATGTCTGAAGTTCGAGTCAAGGTGTACATGATCCTTCAGTGTATGTCTGAAGTTTGAGTCAATGTGTACATGATACTTCAGTGTATGTCTGAAGTTTGAGTCAAGGTGTACATGATACTTCGGTGTATGTCTGAAGTTTGAGTCAAGGTGTACATGATACTTCAGTGTATGTCTGAAGTTTGAGTCAAGGTGTACATGATACTTCGGTGTATGTCTGAAGTTTGAGTCAAGGTGTACATGATACTTCGGTGTATGTCTGAAGTTTGAGTCAAGGTGTACATGATCCTTCAGTGTATGTCTGAAGCTTGAGTCAAGGTGAACATATTTCATTGTAGGTCTGAAGTTTGAGTCAGTGTGTACATGATCCCGTACCAGGATATATTAAACTTATACATCTTCTGACTGGACTTGTGCCGACCTTCATTTGTTTTACGTTATCATTCAGTTTTCACTCAAGTATATTTAATGAAGTCATGGTTTTCTTATATCTACTGACCGCTTCAGTCTTACTTGATCATTACCGAAATTCGTTGTGGTCTAATCTATTGATTTCTACTATATGACAATTATATATCCTACAGTAAATAGCATTGCTATATACCACCACGATGTAAAATGCTGCTAATCCTGCTGCAATTGCACTCATGTGGAGCAACTGTTGTGAATCTAATACCCAGGTTGTCTTGGGACTTCAAGCATGGTGATAATTATTGACCTCTTAGCGTGGTATAAATCTTCGTAATAGATAACTACAAAATAGTTTAGAAAGACACTTGAACAAACACTAGGACGTATTTATTAGAAAACGTTGCTTAAGTGATCAAGCTACCAGGACCGAAACGTTGTATGATAAATATGTTCTAGTAAACGTTTGCTTACGTGTCTTTCTAAACCACTTTGCGGTGTCTACAAAGGTACCAATCACTACAAACTATACTTATGAATAACGATAATTGGGAGTCCCAAAATCCTAGCACCACAGTCATAATAATTAAATAAAATAATTGTGAGTTATCACATGCCATAACTCCCTAATTAGTTGTTTACATTTCAAACACCGTCATGTAGGGTGTCATCGGTTCTCTGATCCAGTCATCTACAATCCTGTCAGACACTGCAACTTCTTGGGATCTTAATACTTGGGAATTCTTCGCTTGCCTAACCCTTGGGCACGACCTACTTCCACATTGAACAAATGTGACACCACCTACGACTGCTGCACCTCTCCTGCCTACGGTTTATAAGCTCCTACGCACATATGCCATATTCTATTCAAGATTGATGGACTGGCCACATCGACTCAAGGTTGAGGGACTGATTACCTCATTCTCCTGTTCTTCATGTTTCTCCTTTATATGAGCTGATGAAGCCACTGTGTGGAGAAACGTTTCCTCAATAAATTACCCAAGAGTTGCACATGTGTCTAATTTATCGACAAGACAAAGAGTTTTTTGTGCTTGAATGTTGTTGATTAGTTACAACCTTGGCTTAATATACTCTTAGAACGCGCTTATTTAACCTGAATTTCAGGCATTCTTAAATGTCTCTCCTGAAATGGTACAAGAAATGAGTATCTCACTGTGGCATGCAAAAAGTACGTTACATTTTATTCAACTTATATCACATACCCATATAGGGATGCCCCTCCGACCAGCGAACTAGATGCTAAGGGTATAATGAGCGAGGCATCCTCTTTCAACCAAGCCAGTGACGAGGGAGCCCGCCAAAGTTATGAAGCGATGTGGTACACTCACACTCGTGAATCAACTTTGGCAGACTTACTTCCAAGTCTGGTTGAAGGCGGTTTTAACCATGTGTCTTGCTTGTGAAAATGTCTTTCTGTACATATCCTCCGTAAATATTTTATATATAATTCCTTACTGTTTGGTGAAGAAAATATATATAAGTACACCCCCCCATGTCCTTTTCTCGTTCCTCATCTGTACCTTGGTCATCGTGCTACAATCAGGTGTGCAGGCCACTGCGAGCTTCCATACGTCTTAAATGGCGTAATGATATCTTCCTAATCCGCCATCCAAATTGAGATATCAATGTAAGCCATTTTTATCATAGATGCTCTGGCCTTTATGCAGAATTACTTGCGCAGGTTTCAGGGTCATTTCAAAACGGGCGCCCCCTGCCTAGCCCTGGGCGCCCCCTGCCGAGCCCTTGGGCGCCCCTTGCCGAGCCCTAGGCGCCCCCTGCCGAGCCATAGGCGCCCCTCTGCCTAGCCCTGAGCGCTCATTGCCAGATATCGTTGGCAAGTGTGAGAGTAATCTGGTCACTCCCAGTGTGACAGAATGTCAATCATTCCATCATTCATCATTCTCATCAGTGAACTGAGCTTCACTACATCCACTCCGTCTCAAGTTATTGTCTTTCAGTGCACAATTAAGAGAGCCACAGCTGGCACTTGGCAAGTAATCACCCCCTTTCCCATAATCGAGGGAAAACGATTGTGTAAGACAATCAGGGTCACATAGGCCTTGACATTAAGAGAGCAGAGTGTTTAAGTTCACAAATCTATTGTCCATCCTCCATGGGAGTAGAAAGAGAGAGGTTACACTGACACCGGGAAAAAGATCCTCCACTCTGAAGGAGGGATGGGAATATTTACGGGTTTGAAGTGTAGTATCGACGCCTCTCTAGCAAGACGGTGATAGAGTGAGTGACCATAAAAGTTAGGTTAGGTTAGGTAAGGTTCGTCAGGAAACAGGACAAATGTTTCCTGACGCGGGTCTTAGTCAGATGATGACCCGCCTTTGGAGCTTTTGGTCATCTGACCGAGGCCTTCCGCTGGCTTACCGGTCCACCCCTTTAAAAATTATGGTCATTTATAACCAGTCTAGTGTTTCTTTGGTGGGAGACGGCAGGTATATATATATATATATATATATATATATATATATATATATATATATATATATATATATATATATATATATATATATACATATATATATATATATATATATATATATATATATATATATATATATATATATATATATATATATATATATATATATATATATATATATATATATGCAAAACAACCACTCTGAAAGAATAGAGAAATTCCAAGCGCTTTCGTGACTACTCACATTATCAAGAAACTATGAAAGTAAAGCATCCAAGGAAGCTATATAAGGGGTCTGGCCGGCACCTCACTATCAGATCCAACAACGGTTTAAACACCTGACGCGCGCCGACCCAACTTGGACAGGTCCTTGGCACAACTCACCCCACAAACTATTCTACCCAAGAAATAAGAAATTTTAAAGATTATTTGTCCAGTTTATTATTAAATTCTTCCCAAATTCTATTAATTATAAATGGATCTAATTTATATAAACCAAAGGAAATATTCATATTATTTTCAAAACTGCTTTTTATGAAACAAGATTCAATTATATTCCTGTCGACCATGGACTTGCTTGATACTACTTTCTCAACTTTTTGAAAATCAATTGGATGGTTAAAATCTCTTATATGAATAAATAGAGCATTGGAATCTTGTCCAGTTCTAATGCTATATTTATGTTGTTTTAATCTTAGTTCGAGATTTTTACCAGTTTGACCGTAATAAACTTTATCGCAAATTTTACAAGGAATCTTATAGACACATCCATCAGCATTTTGGGGGGAATTCTTTATCAAAAGTTTTTTTACTGTATCAAGATTTTTGAATACAACTTTAATATTAAAAGTCTTAAGAAGAGAAGGCATATCAACCAAGTTTTCATGGTAAGGGAGAACCAACATATAAAAATATAAAATATGTTGGTTCTCCCTGAACACATCGACTCAAGGTTGAGGGACTGATTACCTCATTCTCCTCCTGTTCTTCAAGTTTCTCCTATGTATGGACTGATGAAGCCACTGTGTGGCGAAACGTTCCCTCAATAAAGATACCCAAGAGTTGCGCATGTGTCTAATTTATCAACATGTCGGTTCTCTGAACCATTCATCTACAAACCTGTCAGACACTGCAACTTCTTGGGATCTTAATACTTAGGAATTCTTCGCTTGCCTAATTCTTGGGCACAACCTACTTCCACATTGAACAAATGTGACACTACCTATGACTGCTACACCTCTCCTGCCATACGGTTTATAAGCTGCTTCTCCGCTCATCTGCCGTATTCTACTCAAGATTGATGGACTGAACACATCGACTCAAGGTTGAGGGACTGATTACCTCATTCTCCTCCTGTTCTTCAAGTTTCTCCTATGTATGGACTGATGAAGCCACTGTGTGGCGAAACGTTTCCTCAATAAAGATACCCAAGAGTTGCGCATGTGTCTAATTTATCAACATGTCGGTTCTCTGAACCATTCATCTACAAACCTGTCAGACACTGCAACTTCTTGGGATCTTAATACTTAGGAATTCTTCGCTTGCCTAATTCTTGGGCACAACCTACTTCCACATTGAACAAATGTGACACTACCTATGACTGCTACACCTCTCCTGCCATACGGTTTATAAGCTGCTTCTCCGCTCATCTGCCGTATTCTACTCAAGATTGATGGACTGAACACATCGACTCAAGGTTGAGGGACTGATTACCTCATTCTCCTCCTGTTCTTCAAGTTTCTCCTATGTATGGACTGATGAAGCCACTGTGTGGCGAAACGTTTCCTCAATAAAGATACCCAAGAGTTGCGCATGTGTCTAATTTATCAACATGTCGGTTCTCTGAACCATTCATCTACAAACCTGTCAGACACTGCAACTTCTTGGGATCTTAATACTTAGGAATTCTTCGCTTGCCTAATTCTTGGGCACAACCTACTTCCACATTGAACAAATGTGACACTACCTATGACTGCTACACCTCTCCTGCCATACGGTTTATAAGCTGCTTCTCCGCTCATCTGCCGTATTCTACTCAAGATTGATGGACTGAACACATCGACTCAAGGTTGAGGGACTGATTACCTCATTCTCCTCCTGTTCTTCAAGTTTCTCCTATGTATGGACTGATGAAGCCACTGTGTGGCGAAACGTTTCCTCAATAAAGATACCCAAGAGTTGCGCATGTGTCTAATTTATCGAACTAAGATTAAAACAACATAAATATAGCATTAGAACTGGACAAGATTCCAATGCTCTATTTATTCATATAAGAGATTTTAACCATCCAATTGATTTTCAAAAAGTTGAGAAAGTAGTATCAAGCAAGTCCATGGTCGACAGGAATATAATTGAATCTTGTTTCATAAAAAGCAGTTTTGAAAATAATATGAATATTTCCTTTGGTTTATATAAATTAGATCCATTTATAATTAATAGAATTTGGGAAGAATTTAATAATAAACTGGACAAATAATCTTTAAAATTTCTTATTTCTTGTGTAGAATAGTTTGTGGGGTGAGTTGTGCCAAGGACCTGTCCAAGTTGGGTCGGCGCGCGTCAGGTGTTTAAACCGTTGTGGGATCTGATAGTGAGGTGCCGGCCAGACCCCTTATATAGCTTCCTTGGATGCTTTACTTTCATAGTTCCTTGATAATGTGAGTAGTCACGAAAGCGCTTGGAATTTCTCTATTCTTTCAGAGTGGTTGTTTTGCATATTCTGAAATCACCTGTTTACTGTGATCTTATTGCATATATATATACATATATATATATATATATACATATATATATATATATATACATATATATATATATATATATATATATATATATATATATATATATATATACATACATACATACATATATATATATTTATATATATATATATATATATATATATATATATATATATATATATATATATATATATATATATATATATATATATATATACATATATATACATATATATATATATATATATATATATATATATATATATTTATATATATATATATACATATTTATATATATATATATATATATATATATATATATATATATATATATATATATATATATATATATATATATACAAAACAACCACTGTGAAAGAATAGTGAAATTCCAAGCGCTTTCGTGACTACTCACATTGTCATAGTTCCTTGACAATGTGAGTAGTCACGAGAGCGCTTGGAATTTCACTACTCTTTCACAGTGGTTGTTTTGCATATTTTAAAATCACCTGTTTACTGTGATCTTACTGCATATATATATATATATATATATATATATATATATATATATATATATATATATATATATATATATATATATATATATATATATATATATATATATATATATATATATATATATATATATATATATATATATATATATATATATATATATATATATATATATATATATATATTCATATATATATATATATATATAAATATATATATATATATATATATATTATATACATATATATATATATATATATATATATATATATATATATATATATATATATATATATATATATATATATATATATTTAAAGACGAAATACATTGGCCAAATATTCGCAAAAATACAACAGAAAGTAAAACATCATAGGTAACTCAGAGCTACATCTCGAATACTTCGTCCTGCTCCCCGGTTGTGGGCCGTGTGCCCAGAATGCTGCAGGCATTTCCTCTCTGGATAGCAACACTGAGTCTCTGAAAGAGGAAGCTGGTCGCCCTGTGGTCCTTGGTTTCTGTGATGAGCTTTTCACCCAGCTCTTTAAGGAACTTTAGAGCACACTTGCCCCATGCTCCAAGGGTCTCCGACCCTATTGGAATGAAGTTATAGCAAGGGGAAGGTCTTCATATTTTCGGACCTTCTGGGTCTCCCTGTGGCTGGCAGCTCCACCCCCTTCCACTACGGAGTATGGCAAGTAGGTGTCTGCCAATGTGGCGGCACAGGTGTAGTCCCAGGCAATCTGCTTTCCATCCTTCCAGGGTAGCATAGTGGCTCCATCAGGACGCTTTTGACTTCCATCAGACCTCTGTACTTGGGGTTCCTGTTGAGCTGGGCAACGGGCTGTGGCGAGGCTTCTCTTTATTATATCATTGACCTCCTCATGTCTGGCATTCTTCCCTTCTGCTGTGTGACACACGAGACCATGAAGTCCGAATTGATCAGCTGTCGCCCTGCCGCAAATACACCTATGTTCGGTTAGGATGGGGGCGGCTAGGCGAAGAGCAACACCAATCCGAATGGCCTGTGGGTCGAGACTGGTGCCCAGGGAGGAATTGGGAACAGCTAACAGGACATCTCCTGAGTGTGGTGCCTTCACTGCCAGGAGACGAGCTTTGTCCTTTCCTGAAGCATTGGAGAGCATTTTGTTGGCGATTTTTTCCATGATCGGCTTGTCCCTCCTATATATATATATATATATATATATATATATATATATATATATATATATATATATATATATATATATATATATATATATATATATATATATATATATATATATATATATATATATATATATATATATATATATATATATATATATATATATATATATATATATATATATATATATATATATATATATATATATATGTATATATATATATATATATATATATATATATATATATATATATATATATATATATATATATATATATATATATATATATATATATATATATATATATATATATATATATATATATATATATATATATATATATATATATATATATATATATATATATATATATATATATATGAAAACCTTAGGCGGTATGAAGAAACTGAAGTTGACAGATGGACGGCTCTGGCATCAAGCCGTGCAGTATTTAAGAGTTCACTCGATTCAGGAAATTCAAACATAAATACGCGAGATTTCAGTGTTTACTTTTTTTTTTTCATACGATCCATATGAAAAAAAATTGTGTATTTTAAGATACAGTAGTCCAATTTGATCAAAATTCCAAAGATTTCAAGTTTTAAAATAATCATTATTGCTTTGACAAATTTGCCCACACGCAAACTAACCTGAATGTGTACTACTCAGCCCGTAAGATGTATTGGCCCTTAAATACTAAGACGCATATATTTTTATCGTGATGATTAAACGGGAATCAAATTTTCACACAATTTTACAAATAAAATGGTCAAATCTGCACCTTCGCATTTCATTTTCACTCTCCACCATTGTCGAATTTGGAGGCATCTTGTCAATGTTTGAAGGTCCGCCACTGAGAGTTTGTGAAGTTATCCCGGTCATTCCAGGATGCTGGGGAAGGTTCATTAACTTTGGTCAGAGAGAACCTGCACGGGCCAATAGTTCCTGGAATTTGGTCCTCTTTAACATGCACAAACATTCCAAATTTGAATCCGGTCGGATAAAAGGTTCTCGGGTTATGAGCGAAATAAAATAGAAAGGTAAGTGGAAGAAAAGTAAAGAAAAAATACAATCAAAATGTTTTGCTGTCATATTTCATCATGCGGGATGAGGCTCATCCAGTGTTTAAATCTGTCAGTCTTAGCTGGAAGACTTCAATAAGGCAGAATGACGTTGAAGAGAGAGAGAGTGAGAGATAGTAGAGAGAGGGAGGGACAGAGTGAGATAAGAGGGGAGAGACGGAGAGACACAGATAAGGATAATCCCAACCAAGGATACTTTAATTTCTAAAACAGAGATTAAAATAAACTCTCAGCTTGTACAAATTGAACAACAAACTTGTCTCAGTGTATATAACCTTGAGGAGGAACTGAAGAAGTGAACAGCGCTGCCAGTGTATGTATTAGTAATGCTTTCTCCTTCGTCCTCTACAATCACTCATTTACATAAACCTCTTGTAATTAATATATATATATATATATATATATATATATATATATATATATATATATATATATATATATATATATATATATATATATATATATATATATATATATATATATATATACATATATAGAATGGAGCGAAACAGAATGACTTCAAGAGTGTATCAGTCTGTAGTGGAAGGAAGGCGGGATAGGGGTCGGCCTAGGAAAGGTTGGAGGGAGGGGGTAAAGGAGGTTTTGTGTGCGAGGGGCTTGGACTTCCAGCAGGTATGCATGAGCGTGTTTGATAGGAGTGAATGGAGACAAATGGTTTTTAATACTTGACGTGCTGTTGGAGTGTGAGCAAAGTAACATTTATGAAGGGATTCAGGGAAACCGGCAGGCCGGACTTGAGTCCTGGAGATGGGAAGTACAGTGCCTGCACTCTGAAGGAGGGGTGTTAATGTTGCAGTTTAAAAACTGTAGTGTAAAGCACCCTTCTGGCAAGACAGTGATGGAGTGAATGATGGTGAAAGTTTTTCTTTTTCGGGCCACCCTGCCTTGGTGGGAATCGGCCAGTGTGATAATAAAAAAAATATATATAATATATATATACATATATATATATATATATATATATATATGTATATATATATATATATATATATATATATATATATATATATATATATATATATATATATATATATATATATATATGCAAAACAACCACTCTGAAAGAATAGAGAAATTCCAAGCGCTTTCGTGACTACTCACATTAGTCACGAAAGCGCTTGGAATTTCTCTATTCTTTCAGAGTGGTTGTTTTGCATATTCTGAAATCACCTATTTACTGTGATCTTATTGCATATATATATATATATATATATATATATATATATATATATATATATATATATATATATATATAGATATATATATATATATATATATATATATATATATACATATATATATATATATATATATATACATATAAATTTCAAATATTTTCTCTTTACTGGAGATCCTCCTCAAGCGTTACTAAACTATTTGGCAGAAAGTCTTTATCTAGAATGTTAACTTGTCAGGTGAATATTTAAATGGTGTACAATACCGACATGTTGATAAGTAAGACATATGTGTAACAGTTAAGTATCGTTATTCCGAAACGTTTCGCCTACAGAGCAGGCTTCTTCAGTCGAGTACATGTGTCTTACTTACCAGACTTGTCAGGTGCACGCTTAAGAAGAACCACTAAAGTCAGGCTACTGAGTCATGCCCAGCACGTCCCCCCAGAAGCCATTCCATCTCAAAAAATGTCCAGCCTATTTTTAACATTTCCCAAACTGTTATCTTTCCCTACATTTCCAATAAAATTTGGTTAATCAAGAGAGAAAGAGATGGGTTGTGAAACACAACATTTATGTTGGCCTCAGACTTACTTTGTGTTTGTTAAATATCTTCGTTATTAACTTGACCAAATTTAAAAAGAAGCGTATTTAATTGTCTCGACTTTCTTGAAAGTTCATAGCATTTAAATTACGAACATTGTAATTTATCACTGATTCCCAAAACTTCTGATCTGTTATTACATCTTACCAGAATTTTAGCGTCATCTGAATTCACTTTACGATTCTCTGTACTTATGTATCGAAGCACATTATTATTATTATTATTACCTCCAGAAATAATTAGAAATAATTTGTTTCTCTAATGTAGTATTTGTCACAATCGGCGCGGGAAATCTTGCAAATGTCAACATTTACATGAGAGTTTTCCGAAATCCCTCGTTTTACAAGTCTGAAGACGATGTTTACATCATTTTAAGAGAAAAAATTATTTGCAGATTTGAGATAGTCCAAGTAACAAAGATCGATTCAAATTTTCGTTTCAGTTTTTTTTTCTTCAGGTCCAAAACTTTGTCTCAAGCTGAAAAATGAATAGTTACATTATTTTAGTTTTACCTAATTAAACAAATATGTTGTAAATATACTCTCAGTCTAATATTCTATGACCAGTGAATCACATATTCGGTATGATCAAAGAAATATACCTAAAATGACACCAATGTGAAGAGTGAGAAGAAAACACGTTCTGATAAGTATCTGACTGTGTCCATTATGTGTATAATTTAAGACTAGGCATATTGCTAATGTTTCTCCATATTCAAGTATGCAAAAGTGGTAGTTGGATATTTTTTTCATATTTAACCTTAGTTAATATTATTACTTGGTGAATTAAGACGATCCTAGAGTGATGGTAAATTGATGGACACTGGGAAAACAACAAATTGACTAGTGAGCTCACCCAGGTGAACTTACCAGGCGGCAAAGGTGAACCATACTAGTATACCGCAAACTTAGTTATAAAGATCCCCTTCACAGGAGAAATGTGTCTGCGAAACTTTATTCAATAAGACTCAAGACCGTCTCATAAAGTACAGGGAAATACGGATCCCTTTCAACGAATTTGCGTCTCAAAACTTCAGTCATATCATTGACAGGGAGTCGAGTGAACAAACTATCATCATCAAAAATAATCAGTAACTTATATTTCAGGTTAACGTTCCATACTTTTCCAATAAAGTTCTCTGACTTGAATAATCCTGAAAGTAGAAAGTACCTAAGCAAGCCAAGACGGAGGTAGTCATAAGACTACCTCCGTCTTAGCGGAATCCTGTTTTTATGTGTCTCTGGAAACCCATACATAAAGAAAAACTTAGGGAAATGGGATGTAAATTTATTCAGTAAATCGGGATAATTATGCAACAACGTCCTAAGTTTAGCATTGTTCAGTAGTTAAGTTGTTTCCTGCTTAACGAGTTAGAACGAAGCTTAACGTATCTTTCATCATCAGACAGTAAATCACTGACTTTATTTTGATAATCAGCATAGTTCAAAATAACCACATTATTTCCTTTATAGCTCTCAGACAATAACTATATTATTTTATAAATTAGTAAGGACACTAAAAACGGCTCTTTGAAATATTATCCCAACATTAAGTAAATATCCTTTAATTTCGCGAATGTCAGATTTATCTGAAACTGTGGAAAAAATGTTCAAAACAGTTAAATAAGTAAATGAAGTTATATACGAAATTGGTGGAAGAGAAGAGAGAGGAGGATAAGCCATGACTCACAACACTCCTCTGGAAATGGTCCAAAGCAAATAAAGATAAATTAATAGCATTATCTGTTAATTGTGTCATCCAGGTGTTCCTTGGTAGGAGCAACACCTTCCTCTTATGTCTGTTCCTTTTCTTTAACCGACTCAGTTAAGTCCGATGTTATCGGACTTAACTGAGTGAGTTAAGTCCGATAACATCGTTAATTAAATAACACTCCCTGGATAGACAGGAGAGAAAACGTGTCTACATTCACCCAACTTCCTACGTGGAATACAATACGTTTTACTCAACGCAGTTCGTGCCTGTGCAATAAGCTCCTTCAATATCTCTTCACACCACTATGAAAATGAATCTCCATTTACATACCTGTATTTTTAAGACTCCGACGACGCCAGTAAGACTTTTTTTTCATCCAAGCATTATAATTATACCTTTTACTTGCGAGCACGCATGAGAGTTTCTTTATGGGCATTAAAAATCCTAAGGCGTAGAAAGCTGAAGAAATATACCTAGTTTTAAAATATACAGAAAACCAACACATTTCTGATAACCACGTCTTGTTATTTTACTCTTCATAAAGTGAACTGTTTGTGAAGAGCGAGGATGTTGTCTTTGTTGTATCGTGCATGTAAACCCTTTGAACTTGCTCTGTTTAGTCCATGCTAACCATATTGGTTAGTTTCCATCTTCTTGAAAATACATGGTATTCACTGTCAATAATGGCAAGCTAGGCGGAGAGCCACTTTGATTCAGAGGATCCTTAGATACATATGTGTGCCATTTGCCGAAGTCTCCAGAGTGACAGTCGCTCACAGTTGTGAGAGCGACAGTCTCCATGTTGGACGTTGTAGCCGCCAGTTGTCTTCATACAACCTTTCTGTAGTGGAGCTGTCCCAGCTGGGTATTTTGTTATTCAGCATCGCAGCTGGTTTTGGTGCTGAAGCCATGATAGTCTCCCAGTCAGTAAATCCTCTAGTGAAGCTGTATTTGTGCACTCCCGCTAAATCATCCAGGTGGTCTGTTAGAATTTGATGATGTAGAACTTATCAGTTTATTGTTTGTGGAATATTAGCCATTGACTACTAAAACCGGTGATCCTCCTTATAAGACGCTGGTATTCGAAGCCGACACATTCTCATTAAGTTATCTAACAAGGGAAAAAATGACAATTTCGTGGAGTCAGTAAACACACATAATTAGTCTCATGTACTAAATGAGCAGGATAGCTCTCAGTAACCTGCGGTTGCCCTACAGGACGCGGGTATTTTGTAGTGTCATGCATTCTTTAGGTTCTCACAACGAGAAAAATTTGTCTATCGTGGAAGCCAGGTAGACAGGCGAATATGAAATTAAATTTATCTAACATTATTTTATGACGATGGTAATCTCCCATCGAAGTAGAGTGATTAAAATAAAGAAAAAACCTTCACCATCATTCATTTAATAGATGTCTGCCAGAAGTGGGCAGACATCACAATTCAAACGAACCTCATAATTACTACAGCCCCATCCAACCCAGTCTTCAGGCATTGTAAGTCCCACTTCCAGGATTCAAGTACGACTTGACGATTTTTCCTTAATCCCTCCCTAAGTGCTACCTTGTTTACACTCCAACAGTACTTTAAGCCATAAAAATCACTTGTCTCCGCTTTATCAAATATTGGGATATAAAAAACACATTCTGGCGAGGTGTCTGACACAAACTGGATCCAGTATCAACAAGTGAACTCTCTGGTGATAACTGCTAATATAAGTGTCACGATCGTAGTTGATTCAAAACAATATTCGAGAGTTTGCTCCCCTGACCAGAAGTCAACACCTGCAGTACCGCCAGAGGAGACATCACTCGTAGGTGGTACAGCTGCATACTCACACAGGTGTTCAGAAGGTAAGTCACTTTAGTTTAGGGTGCAACCTGTTGTACATGACGAACCAAAGAATTCATTTGGGTAAACATCAAGAGAACTTCAAATCCATATTAGGAAAAGCCATTGTGACACCTAGCGCAGTTTCATGGTAAATGCTGTTACAATGAAATCTTCCACATTACCGCTCTAGGGTCGCTATAGAGTCACTCTATAGAAGGACTGAATAAATATATTACCCCTATCAAATCCGGTCCTGCACTTCCTTTGAAGGTAAAAATTCCCTACTGTATGTTATGTAGAATAAATTTAGGCTGAACTGGAAAAATTTTGTCAATATACTACTAACATAGGTAAAAAAAATGGAGTCCTTGGATTCTGTGTGATAAGTAGAGAATGACTCTTCTAGTCGGCTTCAAATCTTGCATTTTGAAGTGTCTTCTTCGACAGTGAGTCATGCGCCATTGTAACTAATCAAGTGGTTGAGTGAATTTCTGAGTGAAACACAGGCGTTGTTCAGGTTGTCCATTCTGCTTGCATATTTGTGTTCAGAAATGCGTGTAGGAAGGTCTCTTGATGTTTCTCCCACGTATATTTGGTCACAGTCGTTGAAAGGGATTGTGGACATCCCTTATGGGTGGTGTCCCTTACGGGTGGTGTACTTCATTGTAGTAGAGGAAGTGGTGAATACTTAGAATTTGATGTTGGAGAGAATGCTGGAGATGTGTTTAACAACAGAGTTGTTAGGGAAGACCATGTATCTTCTCTCGGTTGTGTCGCCTAGGCGAGTTCAAGATGTATGCACGGCGCTTGCTGTCTCTGATGAAATGACGAGGATAATGAGGTTTAGAAAATTTCTGTTATAGAAAAGAACATTCTTTAAGGAATTCACTGCTACAGATATGAATAATATAATTAATGTTAAGCGCTTAACCCATGTGGGTTATTCAGCGCAAGGCATGGTGGAGGCTTGATCCTCAGTCTCGTAAGAGCGAGACAAACGTGTTTCCTATTTGTACTCACCTAGATGTATTGCAGATATGAAGAGCACGTAGGAAGAAGCCAGTGATGACGCCACGTTTAGTCTTTGTGTCATGGTGCGAGTAATAGTGGAGAAAATCGTGTTGAGTGGCAGATTTGAGGTAGAATCTGAAATATTGTTCATGATCAGATTTAAAGAGTAGAACATCGAGACAAGGAAGAGTACCGTCGACTTCATTTTCGAGTGAGAATTGGATAGAGGTCCCAGCCTAGTTAAGCTTGCGTTGGAGTGCCGAAACGTTGAATCTCCTGGGAGCTATGATGAGACTGTCGTCAACATAATTAAGAAAGGTGATCGAGGAATAATGAGAAGGAAAGTCTTTCGGCTTCAAGATGTTCCACGTATAGTTTCTCCAGGACAATACTTAATGGTGAACCCAGTAGTAAACCGAGAGTCTATTAAACAGGAAAGTGGAGGGTTTCATCAGTTTTTTGTAACAGATAGAAATCTTGTGCTGAGGGTACTTTAGTGAAGAGGGATGCCACGTCTAGGCTAGAGAGGTTCTTGTTTCTGTTGTTGATGTTTCTGATGAGATTTAGATTACCAGAATGTTTTAAATATGCTTGACTGAGAGTGCCTATGAGTTCTGCTGGGTGTCTGGCAAAAATCCTTGATAATTTGTGGGTGAAGGGAAGACACTGCCTGTTGCAGATGAGACGAGTCTAAATAGAATTCTTGGTGTGTGTTCTGGGCAAGTCATATATTCTGGCGAGTCTGGGGTTGCTGGGATGCTGTCTAGAAATTCTTTACCATTTTCCGAGCTACTGAGGACGAGGTGAGTTTGGTGCAGGAAACTTTTTGTTCAAGTGTCATTTGTATAGCTGTGAGAAACTCGTGTGGGCGAAACGTTGTCAATATAGGATTACATTATACTGCATTTATGTCTTTGTCCATTGTGTCGGTATTTTATACCATTTCTCTTTACATTTTGCAGTGTTTGAAATTATAGCCGTCTTTCCTTGATGTGAAAACTAACAAAAATAATGTATAATTTTGGGTATATGTATGTTTTTTATATGTGTGTGTTGACAGATATCTCACAAGTTCCTCAATAAGATCTTACATAGTTTACAGTCATCACATATATTGTTTGCATTCATCACATACATTGTTTACAGTCATCACATACATTGTTTACAGTCATCACATACATTGTTTACAGTCATCACATACATTGTTTACAGTCATCACATACATTGTTTACAGTCATCACATACATTGTTTACAGTCATCACATACATTGTTTACAGTCATCACATATATTGTTTACAGTCATCACATATATTGTTTACAGTCATCACATACATTGTTTACAGTCATCACATATATTGTTTGCATTCATCACATACATTGTTTACAGTCATCACATGCATTGTTTACAGTCATCACATACATTGTTTACAGTCATCACATACATTGTTTACAGTCATCACATACATTGTTTACAGTCATCACATACATTGTTTACAGTCATCACATATATTGTTTACAGTCATCACATATATTGTTTACAGTCATCACATACATTGTTTACAGTCATCACATATATTGTTTGCATTCATCACATACATTGTTTACAGTCATCACATGCATTGTTTACAGTCATCACATACATTGTTTACAGTCATCACATACATTGTTTACAGTCATCACATACATTGTTTACAGTCATCACATATATTGTTTACAGTCATCACATACATTGTTTACAGTCATCACATACATTGTTTACAGTCATCACATACATTGTTTACAGTCATCACATACATTGTTTACAGTCATCACATACATTGTTTACAGTCATCACATACATTGTTTACAGTCATCACATATTGTTTACAGTCATCACATACATTGTTTACAGTCATCACATATATTGTTTACAGTCATCACATACATTGTTTACAGTCATCACATACATTGTTTACAGTCATCACATACATTGTTTACAGTCATCACATATATTGTTTACAGTCATCACATACATTGTTTACAGTCATCACATACATTGTTTACAGTCATCACATACATTGTTTACAGTCATCACATACATTATTTAGTCATCACATATTGTTTACAGTCATCACATACATTGTTTACAGTCATCACATATATTGTTTACAGTCATCACATACATTGTTTACAGTCATCACATACATTGTTTACAGTCATCACATACATTGTTTACAGTCATCACATATATTGTTTACAGTCATCACATACATTGTTTACAGTCATCACATATATTGTTTACAGTCATCACATACATTGTTTACAGTCATCACATACATTGTTTACAGTCATCACATACATTGTTTACAGTCATCACATACATTGTTTACAGTCATCACATATATTGTTTACAGTCATCACATACATTGTTTACAGTCATCACATATATTGTTTACAGTCATCACATACATTGTTTACAGTCATCACATACATTGTTTACAATCACATACATTGTTTACAGTCATCACATACATTGTTTACAGTCATCACATACATTGTTTACAGTCATCACATACATTGTTTACAGTCATCACATACATTGTTTACAGTCACCACATACATTGTTTACAGTCATCACATACATTGTTTACAGTCACCACATACATTCTTTACAGTCATCACATACGTTGTAGTAATCGCAGGTCTCAAAACGTCCAGGTTTACAAACATAATATTTCTTTCTGGGAAATACAGTGTTGTTTTACAATCATTATGCGTCATGTTGCTAAATACAATGTGGCCGTACAATCAGTACATCTCATTCTGGTAGGTAGAATGTAGTTTCCAATGTTTGTAACTATATCATGGCTATGATGAAATCTTAAACTGCGTATAATATTAATGTTGGTAGAACTACCTACAATATGTGATGCAATATGAGCGAAACGTTGCCACAATGTCACATTAGTTGCACTTGTGTCCTTTTACCTAAACTAGATATGGTGCTCCGCTTACACCGTCGATTCAAAGGTTGACTTGATGACTTTACAAACATAATTGTCTATTATGTCATTTTAGATGTGAGTCAGGTTTGTAAACTGTAGATCTGAAAAAATTACGTTCACAAATAGAAAATAATAAACGTGTAGAATTTGCTTACAAAAATATACCAAATGTGAACATCAAACATCCAGAAGTTACCAGTAACCCTCAGCAGACAACGATACGTAATTACACATTAAAATATATTATGGTTGATTAAAAACAATTATAAATGCATGATTACGTACGGATAGAAACCATTGGAGTTTATTAAACCGAACCACAATGCGCAGTTCCTTCATTCTGAGGGAAGGGCCGTAGCTAATCACTCGTCCCACTGACGTCATCACGAAATTAAACAATGGAAGGTGACACAGACGCTGACACAGGTACATATGCAAGCAGGTTTGCAAATAACAATATAAATAATGCACGTCAGATAATACTGGTTGATATGTTCATTGAACATTAAAATGGTATAAAATACAGACAGGTTGTTAGGTAAGACACATATGCAACAGTTAGGTATCTTTATTATGAAACGTTTCGCCTACACAGTAGGCTTCTTCAGTCAAGTACAGAAAAGTTGATAGAAGCAGAAGATACTTGAAGACGATGTAATCAGTCCATCACCCTTAAAGTTTTGAGGTGGTCAGTCCCTCAGTCTGGAGAAGAGCATTGTTCCATAGTATGAAACAATATGGAGATGAAGTGACAGGATGGAGCTTTTTATAGCGCCAAGAGGCGAGACGCAGGCCACTAGGAGAGGTAAGAACTCAGATGCTGAGAGGTCAGGTCCCTCTCAAATCCAGCCGCTCTCACCAGTGGAAGTTGTCGAAGTTGATTGCAGGTCTGTACCAAGATACCCTTGTGTTGCAGTGTCTGACAGATTGAACATTAAAATGGTATAAAATACCGACAGGTTGTTAGGTAAGACACATATGCAACAGTTAGGTATCTTTATTATGAAACGTTTCGCCTACACAGTAGGCTTCTTCAGTCAAGTACAGAAAAGTTGATAGAAGCAGAAGATACTTGAAGACGATGTAATCAGTCCATCACCCTTAAAGTTTTGAGGTGGTCAGTCCCTCAGTCTGGAGAAGAGCATTGTTCCATAGTATGAAACAATATGGAGATGAAGTGACAGGATGGAGCTTTTTATAGCGCCAAGAGGCGAGACGCAGGCCACTAGGAGAGGTAAGAACTCAGATGCTGAGAGGTCAGGTCCCTCTCAAATCCAGCCGCTCTCACCAGTGGAAGTTGTCGAAGTTGATTGCAGGTCTGTACCAAGATACCCTTGTGTTGCAGTGTCTGACAGATTGAACATTAAAATGGTATAAAATACCGACAGGTTGATAGGTAAGACACATATGCAACAGTTAGGTATCTTTATTATGAAACGTTTCGCCTACACAGTAGGCTTCTTCAGTCAAGTACAGAAAAGTTGATAGAAGCAGAAGATACTTGAAGACGATGTAATCAGTCCATCACCCTTAAAGTTTTGAGGTGGTCAGTCCCTCAGTCTGGAGAAGAGCATTGTTCCATAGTATGAAACAATATGGAGATGAAGTGACAGGATGGAGCTTTTTATAGCGCCAAGAGGCGAGACGCAGGCCACTAGGAGAGGTAAGAACTCAGATGCTGAGAGGTCAGGTCCCTCTAACTGTTGCATATGTGTCTTACCTAACAACCTGTCGGTATTTTATACCATTTTAATGTTCAATCTGTCAGACACTGCAACACAAGGGTATCTTGGTACAGACCTGCAATCAACTTCGACAACTTCCACTGGTGAGAGCGGCTGGATTTGAGAGGGACCTGACCTCTCAGCATCTGAGTTCTTACCTCTCCTAGTGGCCTGCGTCTCCCCTCTTGGCGCTATAAAAAGCTCCATCCTGTCACTTCATCTCCATATTGTTTCATACTATGGAACAATGCTCTTCTCCAGACTGAGGGACTGACCACCTCAAAACTTTAAGGGTGATGGACTGATTACATCGTCTTCAAGTATCTTCTGCTTCTATCAACTTTTCTGTACTTGACTGAAGAAGCCTACTGTGTAGGCGAAACGTTTCATAATAAAGATACCTAACTGTTGCATATGTGTCTTACCTAACAACCTGTCGGTATTTTATACCATTTTAATGTTCAATCTGTCAGACACTGCAACACAAGGGTATCTTGGTACAGACCTGCAATCAACTTCGACAACTTCCACTGGTGAGAGCGGCTGGATTTGAGAGGGACCTGACCTCTCAGCATCTGAGTTCTTACCTCTCCTAGTGGCCTGCGTCTCGCCTCTTGGCGCTATAAAAAGCTCCATCCTGTCACTTCATCTCCATATTGTTTCATACTATGGAACAATGCTCTTCTCCAGACTGAGGGACTGACCACCTCAAAACTTTAAGGGTGATGGACTGATTACATCGTCTTCAAGTATCTTCTGCTTCTATCAACTTTTCTGTACTTGACTGAAGAAGCCTACTGTGTAGGCGAAACGTTTCATAATAAAGATACCTAACTGTTGCATATGTGTCTTACCTAACATGATATGTTCATTACAAACGGATAGTTAGAGATGATGAAGTCACTTTGGTAGGTTACGTATGTTGGTAAATTTTCAATAATTTAAGTTTCACTTGATAATATTTAAGGGTCAGCGGCAGATGTCACAGCGTCTGTTTGGTTGGTGAGGAAGACGCCAGTAAAAACACTTGCACCTGACATCAAAGAATATGCGCATATTGTACATGCATAGTCTTGGGTTGGATTCCCATCCAGTTACACACACACACACACACACACACACACACACACACACACACACACACACACACAAATATACATATATATATATAAATATATATATATATATATATATATATATACATATATATATATATATATATGTATATATATATATATATATATATATATATATATATATATATATATATATATATATTTATATATATATATATATATATATATATATATATATATATATATATATATATATATATATGTATATCAAGGGGCTAGTAACTCCTTCTCCTGTATATATTACTAAATTTGAAAGGAGAAACTTTGTTTTTTTCTTTTGGGCCACCCCGCCTCGGTGGGATACGGCCGGTGTGTTGAAAGAAAGAATATATATATCAACACTGCGCTAGCCAAGGATTCGAACCCATGTTGTATTGGCCTGCCTCATGGTAAGCGAGAACCACATGACGCTTTAAACCACAGGACCACCCAACCCTACAAGAATGGCGCAGCCAGAACACAGCTAGCTGTTGGGCCGCCATCCGAGGGCATACGGAGGTGTGGGAGCTTCTAAGCTAATTTCCTTATCATCCCTGTTTGGTGTACTAGCCTCACGAGCAGTGTTTATATATTACTGTAACCACGAACGAGTGTTGCTATTGATCAAAACCACTCGTTCTTGGTCACATTGATATATATATATATATATATATATATATATATATATATATATATATATATATATATATATATATATATATGCAAGGAATTCGCGAGAGCAGGCGAAATATACACAAACACTGATCTCTGGCTGAAGGAGACTCGAACCTACGAACCTTAAGACAAGGTACGCAGTGCTTTACCAATCTACCCACACTGGACAATACCTTGGCGTGTAGCTTGAGCTACCCGTTTGATCCAAGGCAGCCAGCTTTCAGATCAGTGTTTGTGTATATTTCGCCTGCTCTCTCGAATTCCTTGCATTGTTCAAATCTCTAGTAAGGCTGATGCATGCAGGGGATAAGATGAAAAGCTGTAAGCCTTCTCCCTGAAAGCTGGCTGCCTTGGATCAAACGTGTAGCGCAAGCTAAACGCCAAGGTATTGTCCAGTGTGGGTAGATTGGTAAAGCACTGCGTACCTTGTCTTAAGGTTCGTAGGTTCGAGTCTCCTTGAGCCAGAGATAAGTGTTTATATATATATATTTATATATACGATGCTTGTACCCTCTCACAGAGTGC
>NC_091300.1:46351318-46416318 GCF_038502225.1 Cherax quadricarinatus
GGCTGACAGGCTGGACGTGATGAGGCTGCAGTAACAAGCGAAGATGGTACTCTCTGCTTCTCATGACATCCTGCTAATGTAATCCATATAAGGAGAAATCCTTGTTCTGTGATGGGTGTTGACATCATAATCACATTTCCACACACATACGTTGTTAACTCACACCACACACGCACACAATTCACAACACCACCTTTCCCGAGGCTTAAAGTGTATAGCATCCCAGTTTACACTCCCACGTTACAGTGCCCATATAGGAGCAAAGGCCATCACGGCGCCCTACTCTACATCAGCAAGGATGGCAACACTAGATAAATCACACATAAGATGCGCACTTGTCTGACCACTGCTGACGCCACCTTGTTGATATGTTCACCGGCTCTACCTGCTTCCTGAAGGAAGGTCTCGCCTTCCTCTGCGTTCTCAGCACTTCCTGAAGGTAGTACTCGTCTTCCACTGTGTTATTAGTAATTTCTGAAGATAGTACTCGTCTTCCACTGCGTTCTTAGTACTTCCTGAAGGTAGTACTCGCCCTCCACTGCTGTCTTAGTACTTCTGCAAGGGAGTACTCTTCTTCCACTGTGTTCTTAGTACTTCCTGAAGATAGTACTAATATTCCATTAGTACTTCCTGAGGGTAATACTCGCCTTCCTCTGCATTCTTATTACTTCCTGAAGGTAGTACTCGTCTTCTAAGTTGAATTCTCTGTGAGGCACTACGTGTTTAAAGTGTACTCTATGGCGCCTAGTCGCCAAGGCTGCAGTAAGAAGGGTGAGTCAAGAGGCTGCAGCAATGCTGAAACCAACTCAGCTCGGTTTTGGCGTTCAACATGGCTGTGAAGCAGCTGCCCACGCAGCACGAGTGTATATCACCAACATGTCCGATGAAAAAGCCTTGGTCAAATTGGACTTTGCCAAAGCTTTCAACTCAGTCAGAAGGGATGCTGCTCTCCAAGCAGTTTATAGAAACTTCCCTTCCCTTTATACCTTCATAGAATCATGTTATAGCGTGACTTCCAAACTATTGTTTGGGGACCATGAAATTGACTCATGTGAGGGCGTGCAACAGGGATACCCTCTCGCCCCCTTTCTATTCTGTTTGGTCATCAAGGAAGTCACAGAAGCAGTCTCCAGTGAGCTCAATATCTGGTTCCTGGACGATGATACCCTAGCTGGCACAACAGAATCTCTCCTAGAGGACATCAGTAAAATTAAAGACATGGGAGAAAGCCTGGGCCTTTCTTTAAATCCCACGAAATGTGAAATAGTTTCTACCAATCGACAGATGATCCAGAGTATTAGTGCCGTTTTACCAGGAGCACGAGACATTGATCCAGCCAATAGCACTCTCCTTGGTGCTCCTCTTGGGTCCAGTGCCATCGATCTGATCCTAGAAAAAAAAATCTCAAACCTCCGGACGATGGAAAGCAGGATGAAAGATAGTGACACACATGATGCCTTCTACCTACTCACCAGGTGTCTGTCAATCCCAAAACTTACTTACTTTCTGAGATGCTCCCTAGCCTTCAGCAGTCCAGAACTCAATTAATATGACTCTCTCCTTTAGACCATGCTAGAGAGTGTATTGAATCTTTCCCTTGAAGATGGACAGTGGCTGCAAGCCTCACTTCCGGTCAGGCTTGGGGGGCTGGGAGTACGCAGATCCTCCCAGATTGCTTTACCAGCTTTCCTATCCTCTTCCATAGCATCAAACGAGTTGATAAGACAAATTCTTCCTGATACCCTCAGTGACTCAGTCAGGCTGGGATGGCCCAATCGCTGAAAAGGTGCTTGCCAATATGCTCAGGGCTGCCACATCAGATAAGGAGACTGCTCGTCTCCAGGCTGTAAGCGCACCTCACTCCGAGGACTTCCTCCAAACAGTTCTCATATCGGCAATGGGAACGCGACTCGACCTTAAGACCCTCCGCTCTGCGCCTTGCTGCCCCATTTCACACAGAATATATGCGTATTTGCGGCGAAGCGCAAGCAGACCAATATGGTCTACATGGTCTTAACTGTTCCAGAACCAAGGGCTGGCATGCAAGACACAATGAGGTCAATGACATCATAAAGAGAACCCTTGCTACAGCTGGATGCCCAGCCGAGAGGCAGCACCGATCACTAACAGCCAACAATACCCACAACCCAGCAAACCGCCCAGACGGGATCACCATCTATCCTTGGAAGAATGGCAAGTTCTTAGCATGGAACTATACCTGTGTGTCCACACTGGCTGACATCTATATCCATCACAGTGTGGGGCGACAGGGAGGAGCTGCTGACCACAGGGAGGAGTACAAGATCATCAAGTACAGGGACATAAGCCAACAGTATCAATTTGTCCCAGTGGGATCAGAGACCTTGGGATCATGGGGAAAAAATGCAACACGTTTCCTTAAAGAATTGGGTTCCAGACTCATCGACACCACCAGGGACCCAAGAGTAGCCACTTTCATGTTCCAGTGCCTCAGCGTGGCCATCCATAGGGGAAATGCTTGCAGCATACATGGCTCGCGTCCGGCTTCGGAGGAGCTGAATGAAATTCTTCATCTTTAATACATTGTACCATTGTATTCATGTTTGTGTTTTCTGTAAATGTATTCTGTTTATTAATAAATGTTCACATAGAATATAAAATATGGGGGTTGGTAGAAGAAGAATATATTCGAACAGCTCCGGGAAGAACCTTGAGTTTTCCCTTAGGTACGTTTATTGTCTTCTCTGAGGATGAGGGTCCCTAGTCCAGATATAGAGGTGGTACTTATATAATATATATATATATATATATATATATATATATATATATATATATATATATATATATATATATATATATATATATATATATATATATATATACATATATATATATATATATATATATATATATATATATATATATATATATATATATATATATGTCGTGCCGAATAGGCAGAACTTGCGATCTTGGCTTAAATAGCAACGCTCATCTTGCCATATAGGACAAGCGAAAATTTGTGTATGCAATAATTTCGCCAAAATCATTCTGAACCTAACGAAAAAAATATATTTCACTGTGTTTGTTTAGTATTAAAATACTGTAAACAAATCTAAAATATATTTAGTTGGGTTAGGCTAAAATAAATTGTTCTTTCTATAATAAGGTTAGGTAAGTTTTCTAAGATACTTTTGGTGCAAAATTATAAATTTTTACATCAACATTAATGAAGAAAATATATCTTAATTGCATAAGAGAAAATTTCAGAAAGGGCATAATTTTAAATGAGTTCTTGCTAATTAACCAGTTTTACATATTCAGCACGACATATATATATATATATATATATATATATATATATATATATATATATATATATATATATATATATATATATATATATATATATATATATATATATATATATATATATATATATATATATATATATATATATATATACACACATATATATATATATATATATATATATATATATATATATATATATATGTGTGTGTGTGTGTGTGTGTATGTGTGTATATGTCGTGCCGAATAGGCAGAACTTGCGATCTTGGCTTAAATAGCAACGCTCATCTTGCCATATAGGACAAGTGAAAATTTGTGTATGCAATAATGTCGCCAAAATCATTCTGAACCTAACGAAAAAATTATATTTCACTGTGTTTGTTTAGTATTAAATTATTGTAAACAAATCTAAATTATATTTAGTTGGGTTAGGCTAAAATAAATTACTCTTGTTTTAATAAGGTTAGGTAAGTTTTCTAAGATTCTTTTGGTGGAAAATTAAAAATTTTTACATTAACATTAATGAAAAAAATATATCTTTAAACGTATAAGAGAAAATTTCAGAAAGGATTTAATTTTAAATGAGTTGTTGCTAATTGACCAGTTTTACATATTCGGCACGACATATATATATATATATATATATATATATATATATATATATATATATATATATATATATATATATATATATATATATGGCAGAGAGCATGCATAGTTCCTTTGTATAAAGGCAAAGGGGATAAAAGAGAGTGCAAAAATTATAGGGGGATAAGTCTGCTGAGTATACCTGGTAAAGTGTATGGTAGAGTTATTATTGAAAGAATTAAGAGTAAGACGGAGAATAGGATAGCAGATGAACAAGGAGGCTTTAGGAAAGGTAGGGGGTGTGTGGACCAGGTGTTTACAGTGAAACATATAAGTGAACAGTATTTAGATAAGGCTAAAGAGGTCTTTGTGGCATTTATGGATTTGGAAAAGGCGTATGACAGGGTGGATAGGGGGGCAATGTGGCAGATGTTGCAAGTGTATGGTGTAGGAGGTAGGTTACTGAAAGCCGTGAAGAGTTTTTACGAGGATAGTGAGGCTCAAGTTAGAGTATGTAGGAAAGAGGGATATTATTTCCCAGTAAAAGTAGGCCTTAGACAAGGATGTGTGATGTCACCGTGGTTGTTTAATATATTTATAGATGGGGTTGTAAGAGAAGTAAATGCGAGGGTCTTGGCAAGAGGCGTGGAGTTAAAAGATAAAGAATCACACACAAAGTGGGAGTTGTCACAGCTGCTCTTTGCTGATGACACTGTGCTCTTGGGAGATTCTGAAGAGAAGTTGCAGAGATTGGTGGATGAATTTGGAAGGGTGTGCAAAAGAAGAAAATTAAAGGTAAATACAGGAAAGAGTAAGGGTATGAGGATAACAAAAAGATTAGGTGATGAAAGATTGAATATCAGATTGGAGGGAGAGAGTATGGAGGAGGTGAATGTATTCAGATATTTGGGAGTGGACGTGTCAGCGGATGGGTCTATGAAAGATGAGGTGAATCATAGAATTGATGATGGGAAAAGAGTGAGTGGTGCACTTAGGAGTCTGTGGAGACAAAGAACTTTGTCCTTGGAGGCAAAGAGGGGAATGTATGAGAGTATAGTTTTACCAACGCTCTTATATGGGTGTGAAGCATGGGTGATGAATGTTGCAGCGAGGAGAAGGCTGGAGGCAGTGGAGATGTCATGTCTGAGGGCAATGTGTGGTGTGAATATAATGCAGAGAATTCGTAGTTTGGAAATTAGGAGGAGGTGCGGGATTACCAAAACTGTTGTCCAGAGGGCTGAGGAAGGGTTGTTGAGGTGGTTCGGACATGTAGAGAGAATGGAGCGAAACAGAATGACTTCAAGAGTGTATCAGTCTGTAGTGGAAGGAAGGCGGGGTAGGGGTCGGCCTAGGAAAGGTTGGAGAGAGGGGGTAAAGGAGGTTTTGTGTGCGAGGGGCTTGGACTTCCAGCAGGCATGCGTGAGCGTGTTTGATAGGAGTGAATGGAGACAAATGGTTTTTAATGCTTGACGTGCTGTTGGAGTGTGAGCAAAGTAACATTTATGAAGGGGTTCAGGGAAACCGGCAGGCCGGACTTGAGTCCTGGAGATGGGAAGTACAGTGCCTGCACTCTGAAGGAGGGGTGTTAATGTTGCAGTTTAAAAACTGTAGTGTAAAGCACCCTTCTGGCAAGACAGTGATGGAGTGAATGATGGTGAAAGTTTTTCTTTTTCGGGCCACCCTGTCTTGGTGGGAATCGGCCAGTGTGATGATAAAATAAATAATGATAATATATATATATATATATATATATATATATATATATATATATATATATATATATATATATATATATATATATATATATAAAGATCACATATATGTATGTGTGTGTGTGAAAGAAATCGCAGTAAAACGTGTGGTTGCGCTGTGAAAATAGGAAATGAAACCTGAGTGCTTTCATGTGCTTACACACACACATATTCAGAGGAATATGAAGAAGAGGCAAGAGAAGCATATTTTAAATGTTAATTTCTGAGCTAACACGTCACTCAGAGAAGGTGACAACACCTCACAAAAATCTGTGCCTCGCATGTTTGTCCAGCATCAAGTTAAATTGTTTATCTGATAATACATAAAGGTGGTGACCCTACAGACGTAAACAACTATAGACTAATATCAAACTTACCATTGCTATCCAAAATCTTCGAGAAACTCGTGCACAGGAGACTATATTCATTTATAACGTCACAAAACATACTCAACCCCTGCCAATTTGGATTCAGGAAAAATAAAAGCACTAATGATGCAATTATAAAAATGCTAGACCTGCTTTACACAGCATTGGAAAATAAGGAATATCCGCTAGGAATTTTTATTGACCTAAGAAAAGCGTTTGACACAGTAGACCACGGCATCCTACTCCACAAACTTGACCACTATGGTATAAGAGGCCATGCGCTTGCATATTTTAAATCCTACCTTTCTAATAGGTATCAGTATGTCACCATTAAAGACACAGCCTCATCAATACGGCCACTTGATACTGGAGTTCCGCTGGGAAGTGTCCTTGGACCCCTGCTCTTCCTCATTTACATCAATAAGATTTAAGATTTCGTTCGGATTTTTAACCCCGGAGGGTTAGCCACCCAGGATAACCCAAGAAAGTCAGTGCGTCATCGAGGACTGTAACTTATTTCCATTGGGGTCCTTAATCTTGTCCCTCAGGATGCGACCAACACCAGTCGACTAACACCCAGGTACCTATTTGCTGCTAGGTGAACAGGACAATAGGTGTAAGGAAACGTGTCGGAATTTCCACCCGCCGGGAATCGAACCCGGGCCCTCCGTGTGTGAAGCGGGAGTTTTAGCCACCAGACCACCGGGCCACCAATGATCTTCCAAATATATCCCAACACCTGAAACCCATTCTCTTTGCTGAAGATACGACTTATGTCATCTCCCACCCTAATCTTGCCACCCTCAACACCATTGTTAACGAGGAGCTGCTCAAAATATCGACTTGGATGACAGCCAATAAACTTACACTTAACACTGGCAAAACCTACTATAGTATGTTTGGTAGCAGAGCAGGTGTTGCGCAACTTAACATTAAGATCGACAACACTCTAATTGCCAGACATAATGAGGGCAAATTCCTTGGCCTATACCTCGACAACAACCTAAATTTCAGCACCCATATCCAACACATAACAAAAAAAGTATCCAAAATGGTGGGGATCCTCTCCAAGATACGATACTACGTGCTGCAAACTGCCCTTCTCACACTATACCATTCACTTATATATCCACACCTCACCTATGCTATCTGTGCTCGGGGTTCAACTGCAGCAACACACCTAAAGCCAATAATAACCCAACAAAAAGCCGCAGTAAGAATAATCACTAAATCCCATCCTGGCAACACCCCCCCCCCCCCACTCTTCATAGATCTAAACTTACTCCCTGTTCAGAACATCCACACTTACTACTGTGCAATCTATATCTACAGGACCTTAAATTCCAATATTAACCTTGACCTAAAACGCTTTCTTGATAGTTGTGACAGGATCCACAGACATAACACAAGACACAAACATCTCTATGACATTCCCCGTGTTCAACTAAACCTTTACAAAAATTCAATGTATTTCAAAGGACCTAAAATCTGGAACACCCTACCTGAAAACTTTAGAACTGCAGACACATTCATCACTTTCAAAACTACGGTTAGAAAACATCTTATCTCCCTGATCCACCCCGACAACTAACTACATGATAACCACCTGGTGGTTCACAATTACACTCACTCACCCACTGACTATAAACCCAGAAATACTAATCTTAATCTTAAAAATATAAATCCTAACTAGTCATAAGTTTGTCTATGATACTCCAATATAGACAATTTGTATTGTGCCAAAACAAAAGCATTCACATTGCTAAACTCACAAATTATGATGTAGTAAACCTCACAATACCCAAAACCTGTAAACCCCACATTGTAACCCTTATAGAGAATAAACTTGAATTGAAGAACACAATGTATTTTTATGAAAAATATTTTTACCTTTAGAATTATAATCAATATTCTAGACTATAAAATTGTCAAGTTTATAGATACCAGAACTTAAATTTGAAAAATGTTGTACATCATGCTTGATAAGAGATGTTTTCACAATATTTCATTGAACTGTAGAATTACAGGAAAGTAATTCCTTGGCATTAGTCCAATCTACACATGGCCAGTATCCCTTACATGAGTGAGCAAGGCACTGGACTCTTGACCATTAGACATTACACATCTATATCGTTTAATTCTGGTCTCAAAAGATCTGGCAGCTTGTCCTAAATAAAAGGTATCACAACTTTTACATGGGCTAGAGTATACATAATCCTAAGATTCTATGGGGTAATTTTTAATGAATTTTTATTTCACGGTATTCTCATATTTAAAGATAACTTTAACAGGAGCTTGTGGGAGCTGAGACAGAGTTTCATCATACGATAAAAAGCAACAAATTCCCAAGTTTATACTCGGTATTTAAGGTTGTGTCTTGTAGAGTGTATTATTTGTAGCTTCATGAAAAGCTTTTTGTGATTTGCAGAATGATCCCGAGAGAGATGTCTGTGACGGGCTGTTATTGGGATGCTGGCTACAATTTCTTCATAACATTTATTAAAATAAAACTCGTCAAGTTCTTCTAACCCTAAATGCTTCTTGACGTTGCTAGCAGAAAAGTTGTAATCTCTGAGTTCTGAAGCTGCTGAATTCTCTCCGGAGTTTCTTTCAGTTCATTCTCAATATCGTCAATGTTTGTTTTACATGACTCATCTGTCGGGGATCTAGAAATTTGCTGAGTATCGAGTCAGTGGTATAACTCTCGAGCCTAGTTATTATGGACACAGACAGCTGATAATGTGCTACCCAAGCGTGAAAATCTTGGAACACTCAAAGCTTTGTTGATGAAATGTTTCAGATGTTGTCCTTGATACAATATTTTTGAGACTAAACAATTTCTTTTACTGTAATGTATAGCAGTGTTGTGAAAAAGTTTTAACAAAAAGATAACTCGGCAACAAGATTCAATTTACTTCATTCAAATGATGGAAAATGTGTGTTATTTAAACAATACATTGAAATGGCTGTTTTTTTTTTTCAGCGATGCCATGTAACGTGGGTAGGCTCATTCTGACTAAGCTTATACTTTGGTAGTTCATTATAATCAATTGGTCAATTAGCAAGAACTCATTTAAAATTAAGTCCTTTCTAAAATTTTCTCTTATACGTTTATAGATATATTTTTTTCATTAATGTTAATGGAAAAAATTTTCATTTTGCACCAAAAGAATCTTAGAAAACTTACCTAACCTTATTATAACAAGAACAATTTATTTTACCCTAACCCAACTAAATATATTTTAGATTTGTTTATAATAATTTAATACTAAACAAACACAGTGAAATATATTTTTTTCGTTAGGTTCAGAATAATTTTGGCTAAATTATTGCATACACAAATTTTCACTTGTCCTATATGGCAAGATGAGCGTTGCTATTTAAGCCAAGATCGCAAGTTCTGCCTATTCGGCACGACATATACATATATATATCTATATATATATATATATATATATATATATATATATATATATATATATATATATAATGCCATGCCTAACAAAACGAACTTGCTGAGTTCAGTGTCCAGTAAGGTCCCTTCGTTCAGTGCCAAGTAGTGTCCCATTGTTCAGTGTCCAGTAGTATCCTCTTGTTCAGTGTCCAGTAGTGTCCCATTGTTCAGCGTCCAGTAGCATCCTCTTGTTCAGTGTCCAGTAGTGTCCCCTTGTTCAGTGTCCAGTAGTGTCCCCTTGTTCAGTGTCAAGTAGTGTCACCTTGTTCAGTGTCCAGTAGTGTCCCCTTGTTCAGTGTCCAGTAGTGTCCCCTTGTTTAGTGTCCAGTAGTGTCCTCTTATTCAGTGTCAAGTAGTGTCACCTTTTTCAGTGTCCAGTAGTGTCCCCTTGTTCAGTGTCCAGTAGTGTCCCCTTGTTCAGTGTCCAGTAGTGTCCCCTTGTTCAGTGTCCAGTAGTGTCCCCTTGTTCAGTGTCCAGTAGTGTCCCCTTGTTCAGTGTCCAGTAGTGTCCCCTTGTTCAGTGTCCAGTAGTGTCCCCTTGTTCAGTGTCCAGTAGTGTCCCCTTGTTCAGTGTCAAGTAGTGTCACCTTTTTCAGTGTCCAGTAGTGTCACCTTGTTCAGTGTCCAGTAGTGTCCCCTTGTTCAGTGTCAAGTAGTGTCACCTTTTTCAGTGTCCAGTAGTGTCACCTTGTTCAGTGTCCAGTAGTGTCCCCTTGTTCAGTGTCAAGTAGTGTCACCTTGTTCAGTGTCCGGTAGTGTCACCTTGTTCAGTGTCCAGTAGTTTCCCCTTATTCAGTATCCAGTAGTGTCTCCTTGCTCAGTGTCCAGTAGTGTCCTCTTGTTCGGCTTAGTATTCAGTCGTGTCGTCTTGTCCTGGATCTTGTCCTTTTTGAAGTGTCATCTTATCTACCTCATTTTTGCACTGGGCAAGATGTCTGTCTCGTACATTGTTTCGTCCTAGCCACTTTACTCCCTTTACCCAGCACTCAGGGCTTTGACATTCTTCACCTTGTACCAGCCTCATTCCTCCTGTATTTTTTCAGGACTGCGTGTGTGCCTCACAATGTATGAGAAGACAAGGATAAAATACACATCTTGGAAGATATAATGATTACAGTAAGAATGCCGTGTTTATAAAAGAACACATGATGAGGAATGAGAGGTAATTAGTACTGAACTCACAGGACGGGTATCACCTCACTTGCTTTCATCAAGATCTCTTAACCAGCATCAAGGAACCTGTCCCGAAATACTATAGCATTGTTAACTAACTTATTATAGCGACAGCTTATGACCAACACAAGCTTTTCTTTGGAATGAATGACATTACAAGCTTGACCTTGTATTAAATGACCAACACAAGCTTGACCTTGTAATGAATGACCAACACAAGCTTGACCTTGTAATGAATGACCAACACAAGCTTGACCTTGTATTAAATGACCAACACAAGCTTGACCTTGTAATGAATGACCAACACAAGCTTGACCTTGTAATGAATGACCAACACAAGCTTGACCTTGTATTAAATGACCAACACAAGCTTGACCTTGTAATGAATGACCAACACAAGCTTGACCTTGTAATGAATGACCAACACAAGCTTGACCTTGTAATGAATGACCAACACAAGCTTGACCTTGTAATGAATGACCAACACAAGCTTGTTTAGCACGTCACATAAGAATTTAACACGCACAAATATTGCATGTAACAGGGGCGTCAGGGTATACGTAATAGCACCTCTATGGCCATTTTCAACTTAGTCACAACTCAGTGTTAACCTTTGTGGAGATTATGATTCTTACTGTCGAAGATGAGCTTGCATCACCCTTCCTCAGGTTATAGTGAAAGTGATTACATGGTAGTGAAGGAAGAGGAGGAGGGGAAGGAAGCAATTATACCCCCCATCCTTCTCCATGCCGCAGATATATGCATATAAGTATGTGTGTAATATATATATATATATATATATATATATCTATATCTATATATATATATATATATATATATATATATATATATATATATATATATATATATATATATATATATATATATATATATATATATATATATATATATATATATATATATATATATATATATATATATATATATATATATATATATATATATGCAATAAGATCACAGTAAACAGGTGATTTCAAAATATGCAAAACAACCACTCTGAAAGAATAGAGAAATTCCAAGCGCAACTTTAAAAGATTTATCAATTACATTTCTTGGGTATTTTAAATCATTACCTATTTCATAAATTTTGGATATTTCCTCATCTATGAACTCAGGACTACAAATTCGTAAAGCTCTCAAAAATAACTCATTGCCTTTTCTAGATGTTTTAATTATTAAGGGTAATAATGAATTCAAATTTAAAATTTACAGAAAACCTACAAATAACTGTTCCTATGTCCACTATTATTCCTCGCATCAAGATAGAGTCAAACTGTCTGTTTTCTCATCAATGTTTTTGAAAGCTTTACGAATTTGTAGTCCTGAGTTCATAGATGAGGAAATATCCAAAATTTATGAAATAGGTAATGATTTAAAATACCCAAGAAATGTAATTGATAAATCTTTTAAAGTTGCTAGAAACACTTTTTATAATCCAAAAAGGGACAACCAGCCTTATTCAACTAAAAATATGTTGGTTCTCCCTTACCATGAAAACTTGGTTGATATGCCTTCTCTTCTTAAGACTTTTAATATTAAAGTTGTATTCAAAAATATTGATACAGTGAAAAAACTTTTGATAAAGAATTCCCCCCAAAATGCTGATGGATGTGTCTATAAGATTCCTTGTAAAATTTGCGATAAAGTTTATTACGGTCAAACTGGTAAAAATCTCGAACTAAGATTAAAACAACATAAATATAGCATTAGAACTGGACAAGATTCCAATGCTCTATTTATTCATGTAAGAGATTTTAACCATCCAATTGATTTTCAAAAAGTTGAGAAAGTAGTATCAAGCAAGTCCATGGTCGACAGGAATATAATTGAATCTTGTTTCATAAAAAGCAGTTTTGACAATAATATGAATATTTCCTTTGGTTTATATAAATTAGATCCATTTATAATTAATAGAATTTGGGAAGAATTTAATAATACACTGGACAAATAATAATTTTTAAATTTTCTTGGGTAGAATAGCTTGGGGGTGAGTTGTGCAAGGGACCTATCCAAGTTGGGTCGCCGCGCGTCACGTGTTTAACCGTTGTGGGATCTGATAGTGAGGTGCTGGCCGGACCCCTTATATAGCTTCCTTGGATGCTTTATTTTCATAGTTCCTTGATAATGTGAGTAGTCACGAAAGCGCTTGGAATTTCTCTATTCTTTCAGAGTGGTTGTTTTGCATATATATATATATATATATATATATATATATATATATATATATATATATATATATATATATATATATATATATATATATATATATATATATGTATACATGTATATATATATATATATATATATATATATATATATATATATATATATGTATATATATATATATATATATATATATATATATATATATATATATATATATATATATATATATATATATATATATATATATATATATATATAGTGGAAGTGGAACAGAATTCTTCCTCCTTAAGCCATGCGTGTCGTAAGAGGCGACTAAAATGCCGGAAGCAAGGGGCTAGTAACCCCCTTCTCCTGTATATATTACTAAATGTAAAAGGAGAAACTTCGTTTTTCATTTTGGGCCACCCCGCATCGGTGGGATGCGGCCGGTGTGTTGAAAGATATATATATATATATATATATATATATATATATATATATATATATATATATATGTGTGTGTGTGTTTGTATGCATGTATGTAAGTATTTTTTAACCCTCCGGCCGCCTCTCATGGAGGTCGGTTAACCCTACAAAGAAGAAAACACTTTCACTGTTAATCAATAACTATCTTTCCAGAAGTGTGCTGACAATACAGTTCTGATATCCCTCACATCGCAGTATCCCCATCCCTTCTTCAGAGTGTAGGCACTGTACTTCCTACCTCCAGGATTTAAGTCCAACTAACCACTTGCTCACACAAACTTGCTGGATGTCCAAACCCTATAATAATCAAAACCTACTTTATCCCTTCCCTCCAATCTTTCCTTAGACAACCCTTACTCCCTCTTTCTTTCACCCTAGATTTTTGAGCCCTCCTAGTCATTATTTTTTTCTCCATTCTCCCTCAATGTCCAAACCATCTCACCAACCCCTTCTATGCATAATATTCACACCACACTGCGCCCTCAAATACGACATCTCCACTGCTTCCAGTCATCTCCTTACTGCAACATTCAAAACCTATATTTCACACCCATAAACATTCTCATTTTTGCCTCCATGAATAAATTTGTTTGTTTCTTTAGATGCTTCAGTGCAAAACCCACATTTTTTTTCCCCCTCCCTCAGTTTTGTGGTTCAGTTTATCTCTCATAGAAGAATCTGTCGACATGTTCACTCACAAATATTTGAACACATTCACTTCCTCCATTTTCTCCTTTCACTCTGATACCCAATCTCTAATTGCCTATATTTTTTTTATATTCTCATCATCTTGCTCTCCTATATTCGCTTTTGACGACCTTTTTTACACTCCCAAAATATGTCCGCCAACATTCACAACTTCTCTTCAGAGTTTCCCGGAAAGTTGCCATCGGCAAAAGGCAACTGTGACAACTCCTACTCTGTACCAGATTTATTCCCACACCTCTCTCTTTTACAACCCCATCTATTGTGACATAACACACCCATACATAAGGCCTACTTTTACTGGGAAATAATCTCACTTGCCCTGCAGATCCTAAAGTGATCCCTCACTATCCACATATAAGTTCATTACTGCTTTAAGTAACCTAATATACTTGCAACATCTGCCACATTGCTCCCCTGTCCGCCTATCATATACCTTTTCCAAATCCATAAATGCAATAAAAATTTCTTACCTTTATCCAAGTATTGTTCACGTATATGCTTCAGTATAAACACTTTCATTGGACTTTCCTACACATCTATCCTTCCTTAAAATCGTTTCACTGCAATACTACTCTATCTTACCGATATTTTTTTTCAATAATTGATATGAGGTGAGGGGCTCTTGATTTAGGAAATTGGATCTGTGCTCCAGTTCCCCGAATTAAGCCTGAAAGCCTTCCACATCCCCACTAGGCGCTGTTTAATCCTACAGGTTTACCCTCTACACTTGAAAAACTTACACCCCCTTATGCCCCCTTTCTCATATGCAAGTAAACTATCCATACTCTCTGCCAATCTCTATGTATCTTTTCTCCCTTTCATGCAGATTGAACAAATACATCAACCACTCACAAACATGAGCAAGTCCTCACATTCTATTACAATGTCTGTTCTGTTCTCATCCATCCCAGCTGTTTTACCTCCTTTCATTTTACTCACTGCCTCATGTGCCTCCATCTTTTACATCTGGCTCTTTCTCACTTCTAGATGTGTTACACATCCCTCCCTAATGCCGGATATTACTACTTTTCTCTCTCTTCATCAACATTCGATAACTCCTCAAAATATTCCCTTCAAGAGGCTTGGCAGACGATACAGGATAACTCCAATGAAAAACAAGGAAGCGATGAGGAAACTGAGGAAAACTCATTGAGTGTTAAGGGACCACGACTCTTCAGCACCTTCCCTGAAGGAATAAGGGATATAACCAACATACCCCAAGTTGTTTTAAAGGGGGTACTCGACAGATTCTCCACATCAGTTCCTGATCAGCCAGGGTGAGGTGCAGACGCTGCATTACGGACGGAAGGTACTAACAGCAGGGGCCTCATGGGCGGTTACCTCCAGAAGCCACTCCAGGCAGACTCCATGTACACCTCCACCTGTCCATCTCATGTCTCCCATTTTTCATTCTCAAATGTTAAATCCATTTATTTCCTAGGCTCCTCAGCTTATTGATCTCACTCCAAAACTTTTTCTTATTTTCAGCAAAATTTGTCTATAAAACCTCTCTCACTCACTCATTAGCTTTTCTTTTCCACTCCCTCACCACACTTTTCCACTCCCTCACCACACTTTTCCACTCCCTCACCACACGTTTCCACTCCCTCACCACACTTTTCCACTCCCTCACCACACGTTTCCACTCCCTCACCGCACTTTTCCACTCCCTCACCACACTTTTCCACTCCCTCACCGCACTTTTCCACACCCTCACCACACGTTTCCACTCCCTCACCACACTTTTCCACTCCCTCACCACACTTTTCCACTCCCTCACCACACGTTTCCACTCCCTCACCACACGTTTCCACTCCCTCACCACACTTTTCCACTCCCTCACCACACGTTTCCACTCCCTCACCGCACTTTTCCACTCCCTCACCACACTTTTCCACTCCCTCACCGTTTCCACTCCCTCACCACACTTTTCCACTCCCTCACCACACTTTTCCACTCCCTCACCACACTTTTCCACTCCCTCACCACACTTTTCCACTCCCTCACCGCACTTTTCCACTCCCTCACCACACTTTTCCACTCCTTCACCGCACTTTTCCACTCCCTCACCACACTTTTCCACTCCCTCACCGCACTTTTCCACTCCCTCACCACACTTTTCCACTCCCTCACCACACTTTTCCACTCCCTCACCACACTTTTCCACTCCCTCACCACACTTTTCCACTCCCTCACCACACTTTTCCACTCCCTCACCACACTTTTCCACTCCCTCACCACACTTTTCCACTCCCTCACCGCACTTTTCCACTCCCTCACCACACTTTTCCACTCCCTCACCGCACTTTTCCACTCCCTCACCACACTTTTCCACTCCCTCACCACACTTTTCCACTCCCTCACCACACTTTTCCACTCCCTCACCACACTTTTCCACTCCCTCACCACACTTTTCCACTCCCTCACCACACTTTTCCACTCCCTCACCACACTTTTCCACTCCCTCACCGCACTTTTCCACTCCCTCACCACACTTTTCCACTCCCTCACCACACTTTTCCACTCCCTCACCACACTTTTCCACCCCCTCACCACACTTTTCCACTCCCTCACCACACTTTTCCACTCCCTCACCACTCTTTTCCACTCCCTCACCACACTTTTCCACTCCCTCACCTCACTTTTCCACTCCCTCACCACACTTTTCCACTCCCTCACCACACTTTTCCACTCCCTCACCACACTTTTCCACTCCCTCACCACACTTTTCCACTCCCTCACCACACTTTTCCACTCCCTCACCACACTTTTCCACTCCCTCACCACACTTTTCCACTCCCTCACCACACTTTTCCACTCCCTCACCACACTTTTCCACTCCCTCACCACACTTTTCCACTCCCTCACCACACTTTTCCACTCCCTCACCACACTTTTCCACTCCCTCACCACACTTTTCCACTCCCTCACCACACTTTTCCACTCCCTCACCACACTTTTCCACTCCCTCACCACACTTTTCCACTACCTCACCACACTTTTCCACTCCCTCACCCCACTTTTCCACTCCCTCTCCACACTTTTCCACTCCCTCACCACACTTTTCCACTCCCTCACCACACTTTTCCACTCCCTCACCACACTTTTCCACTCCCTCACCGCACTTTTCCACTCCCTCACCACACTTTTCCACTCCCTCACCACACTTTTCCACTCCCTCACCACACTTTTCCACTCCCTCACCACACTTTTCCACTCCCTCACCACACTTTTCCACTCCCTCACCACACTTTTCCACTCCCTCACCACACTTTTCCACTCCCTCACCACACTTTTCCACTCCCTCACCACACATTTCCACTCACTCACCACACTTTTCCACTCCCTCACCACACTTTTCCACTCCCTCACCACACTTTTCCACGCCCTCACCACACTTTTCCACTCCCTCACCACACTTTTCCACTCCCTCACCACACTTTTCCACTCCCTCACCGCACTTTTCCACTCCCTCACCACACTTTTTCCACTCCCTCACCACACTTTTCCACTCCCTCACCACACTTTTCCACTCCCTCACCACACTTTTCCACTCCCTCACCACACTTTTCCACTCCCTCACCGCACTTTTCCACTCCCTCACACTTTTCCACTCCCTCACCACACTTTTCCACTCCCTCACCACACTTTTCCACTCCCTCACCGCACTTTTCCACTCCCTCACCGCACTTTTCCACTCCCTCACCACACTTTTTCACTCCCTCACCACACATTTCCACTCCCTCACCACACTTTTCCACTCCCTCACCACACTTTTCCACTCCCTCACCACACTTTTCCACTCCCTCACCACACTTTTCCACTCCCTCACCACACTTTTCCACTCCCTCACCACACTTTTCCACTCCCACCACACTTTTCCACTCCCTCACCTCACTTTTCCACTCCCTCACCACACTTTTCCACTCCCTCACCACACTTTTCCACTCCCTCACCGCACTTTTCCACTCCCTCACCGCACTTTTCCACTCCCTCACCACACTTTTCCACTCCCTCACCACACTTTTCCACTCCCTCACCACACTTTTCCACTCCCTCACCGCACTTTTCCACTCCCTCACCACACTTTTCCACTCCCTCACCACACTTTTCCACTCCCTCACCGCACTTTTCCACTCCCTCACCACACTTTTCCACTCCCTCACCGCACTTTTCCACTCCCTCACCACACTTTTCCACTCCCTCACCACACTTTTCCACTCCCTCACCGCACTTTTCCACTCCCTCACCACACTTTTCCACTCCCTCACCGCACTTTTCCACTCCCTCACCACACTTTTCCACTCCCTCACCACACTTTTCCACTCCCTCACCACACTTTTCCACTCCCTCACCACACTTTTCCACTCCCTCACCGCACTTTTCCACTCCCTCACCACACTTTTCCACTCCCTCACCACACTTTTCCACTCCCTCACCACACTTTTCCACTCCCTCACCACACTTTTCCACTCCCTCACCGCACTTTTCCACTCCCTCACCACACTTTTCCACTCCCTCACCACACTTTTCCACTCCCTCCCCGCACTTTTCCACTCACGCACCCCACTTTTCCACTCCCTCCCCGCACATTTCCACTCCCTCACCACACTTTTCCACTCCCTCACCGCACTTTTCCACTCCCTCACCACACTTTTCCACTCCCTCACCGCACTTTTCCACTCCCTCACCACACTTTTCCACTCCCTCACCACACTTTTCCACTCCCTCACCGCACTTTTCCACTCCCTCACCACACTTTTCCACTCCCTCACCACACTTTTCCACTCCCTCACCGCACTTTTCCACTCCCTCACCACACTTTTCCACTCCCTCACCACACTTTTCCACTCCCTCACCACACTTTTAACTTCGTTTGTTCTCCTTCGTATATCACTTCTACACTGAAAACCTTTCATATGATAACTTTTTCTCCTTTACCACTTTCTTTTCCTGCTCATTCCCTCTATCAATAATAATAATAATAATAATAATAATAATAATAATAATAATAATAATAATAATAATAACAATAATAATAATAATAATAATAATAATAATAATAATAATAATAATAATAATAATAATAATAATAATAATAATAATAATAATAATAATAATAATAATAACAACAACAACAGTAATAATAATAATAATAATAATAATAATAATAATAATAATAACAACAACAACAACAGTAATAATAATAATAATAATAATAATAATAATAATAATAATAATAATAATAATAATAATAATAACAACAACAACAGTAATAATAATAATAATAATAATAATAATAATGATAATAATAATAATAATAATAATAACAACAACAACAGTAATAATAATAATAATAATAATAATAATAATAATAATAATAATAATAATAATAACAACAACAGTAATAATAATAATAATAATAATAATAATAATAATAATAATAATAATAATAATAATAATAATAATAATATCTTTATTTCTACAAGTACATGTACAAGGTATACAGACCTAGTTGATATCAATGATATACTACTAAATAGAAAGCCGCTTGTTATGTGGAGCATTTAGGGCAAACTAGGTCAGTTTTGTCCCAGGATGCGACCCACACCAGTCGACTAACAACCAGGTACCCATTTTACTGATGGGGAACATAGACAACCGGTGTTAGGAAACACCCCAATGTGTCCACCCCTTCGCCGGGAATCGAACCCGGACCCTCACCGTGTGAAGCGAGAGCTTTAGCCACAGTCACCCACCCATCAAGCACCCACTCACAAACTTCTGCTGTACACTCTAACACTGCATCCTTAAATCTAGACCATATCTCCTCGACCCCCTTCCTAATTACCTGTGTTCTCTCTAGCCCACCTCCCTCCCAGTAGTTACTTATATCTGACTCTGTCTACTACTTTAATATATAAACTTTCATTTCCCTCTTACTCACTGACGACATTCTCATTGTAATCTTGTAAGATGGAGTAAGAGTCGAGAAAAGTTCAGTGAGTTTTGTAAAGTGATGAAGGAGGAGGTGGAGAGGATATCTGCAGAGAAAATTATTATGAGAGATGAGCTGGTGCTGTTGAGGCAAAGATACAAAGCCTGGAAGAGGATCTCAAGGAGTTGAAGAAGGAACTAGAGCTGTTGAAGGAAAGGGGCTATGTAAGGGAACTGGTGAAAGAGGAGCTAAGAAGCTTTGCAGAAATGCTATCAGACAACCAGGAGGTGTAGAAGATGATAAGAGGAACAGTAAAGGAATTGCTCAAATTGGATGTCGAAATATGGAGGGAAAGGCAGTAGCAAGAGGAGAGAGAGAAGTCACTGATTATTCACGGGATTCAGGAAACTGAAGGACTATTGATTATCATCAGACTTATTGCTGGGGAGGCTGATATATCCCAGGTGACAAATTTTCAAAGTCTTGGAAATTACTCGAGGGAGGTAAAAAACGCCCAGTCAAATTGACCCTCACAACAGTAACGGCACATGACAAGACTCCACGGTTAAGGAGCACAGAAAAATATCACTGGTTGTACCTCGACCATGACAGAACAATAAAGGAACGAGAGCGGTGGAGAAAGGGGAAACAAAGATGCCCGAGGCAGGAAGAAAAGACAGGCATGCATTGACAAACATGGCAGCTTAGCCTCCAGAGGATTGCCTGGCACAACCACCCACAGATCCTCCTCAAGCCCTAGACTTCCCTCCCAAACAAGCACAATAACCCAAAGCAGACCCTACTCCACACCCATAGTCCCCGCTCCCTTCAGAACAAATGCCATGGGAAAGGGCCAGAAATCCTGGAACCTACAAACCAGAACACAGTAAGGCAAAAGAAGCAGAAAGTATGGTACACTAATGTAGATGGACTAACAAATAAGAGTAGGAAAGGGCACAAACGAATGATGGAGACATCCCCAGGCATTACAGCACTCACAGAGATGATAACATATGCAATTTTCCTGAGTAAATGTCAGAATTTGAGAAATGACCAAGGAGGAGAAGAGGAGTAGCACTGCTTATGAAAAACCAGTCGATTTTGAGAAGATTGGAGAAATGGAAGTGAAAGGTAGTGAAAGCAATGATGCACAACCCTCCACTAAACAGCAAGAATCCAAGACAAAAATATGATCAAAGTATCAGAGCAATGGTGGATACAATAGCTGAGGTGGAGAGAAAGACCCACATGAGCAGGGTTACGCTACTGGTCATAAGTGACTTTAACAACAAAGAGACTGAGTGGGAAAACCTAGAACCACACAAGGAACCAGAAACGTAGAGGGCTAAGATCCTGGAGGTGATAGTAGAAAACTTCATGATACAACCAGAGAAAGAGGAGATGAGAGGATGACCCAACAAGGTTGGACCATGTTTTCGCCCTAAGTGATTCGGACATAGGGGATATTACATATAAAAAGCCTGCCCCTCGCACTAGCAATTCCATTGTTCATGAGGCAATTCCAGTATGCAGTGCAGTGGGACACGGGACTATAAGGCAAGACAGTGAATGAGATGATGGAGTTGTGTGGCCAGAAAGTGCAGGGAGGCAGAGGAGAAGTTCGTACCCAGGAGCAATAGAAACAATGAGAAGACCAGAGTGAGCCCATGGTTTACCCAGAGGAACAGAGAGGCCAAAGGTAAATGTGCTTGAACATGGAAAAAGTATAGAAGGCAAAGAACTCAGGAAAACAAGAATTCGAGCTGAAGAGCTAGAAACGAGTATTCATGGATAAGAAAGGAGGCTCAACTTCATGGAGAGCTAAAACCGATCCAAAATTGTTTTATAGCCACTTGGGGGAAAGACAACACTAAGGCATTAAGCTGAAGACCGAAGGAGGGGAGCTTAGAAGGAATGATCATGAAGTTTGTGAGGAGCTCAGCATGAGATTTATGGAGGTATTCACAAAAAAGACAGGAAGGCAACCTGCAAAGCGAAGTGGTAGAGTGTACAATACACACAACTGGAGAGGAGGTGAGGAAGCCGCTATGTGAGCTAAATACTTCGAAGGTGGTGGGACCAGGTAATATCTCTCCTTGCGTCCTGAGAAAAGGAGTAGAGGAACTGTGTGTGTACCACTAGTTACAATCTTCAAGTTTAGAGACACAGGGCAACTACTATAGATGTAGAAAACAGAATTTGTAGTCCCAATTTTTAAGAAAGGAGAAACACAGGTAGCGTTAAACTACAGACAAGTATCACTAACATGTATAGTATGTAAAGTTAAGGAGAAGATTATCAGAAGAGTGGTAGAGCACCTTGAAAGGAGTGAGTTCATACATGACAACTAGCACGGCTTTATGGATGAAAAATCCTGTGTAAAAAATCTAGTAGAGTTCTACGACAAGGTAATAGAAAAGAGAGATGGGTAAACTGCATTTTCTTGGACAATAACAATGCTTTTGACAGAGTAATGCACAAGAAACTCGTTCAAAAGCTAGAGGAGCAAGCAAGATTAAAAAGGGAAGCAATGCACTGGATTAAGGAATACCTTATAGGAAGGAAGCAACACGTTATAATCACATGACGAGGTTTTGGAATGAGTGCATGTGACGAGCGGGGTTCCACAAGGATCAGCCCTAGGGCCGGTGCTGTTTTTTGAATATGTGAATTACATGACAGCTGGGATAGAGTCAGACGTATCTATGTTCACAGACGACGTGAAACTAATGAGGAGAATACAAGATGAACAAGGACCAAGAAAGACTACAAATTGATCTAGAGAGGCTGTAAGCCTGGTCTGAGAAATAGATCCTGGAGATTAACCTCACCATGTGCAAAGTTGAGAAGTTTGGGGAAGGATAAAAAAAAGACCGCAGACGGAGTACAGGTTCGGGGACAAAGGCTACAAACTTCACTCAAGGAGAAGGACTGAAGAATCCACTCGTGGCGAAACGTTTCCTTTAATAAATGTCCTGAACTGTACATACGTGTCTTTTTCCACATCTTGTCGGTATCACCATACCATTTCCTCAGAGTTATCAGAGCTTATTTCTTGGGTAGCATTGAAAATTGGGTTGGGAAAATGTTTTGTTAGTGGGATGGATTGTATGGGCCAACAGGCCTGCTGCAGTGTTCCTTCTTTCTTATGTTCTTATGCAGAAGGTTCCATGCGTCACTGCCCCTGCGGCCCGGTCCTAGAGCAGGCCTGGTCAGGCCCACCTGGGAGTATACAGCTAACACATGGTACTCAAACTGACAAAGTACGTTAAAATCCTGGAGGAGCTGTTGAGGTATGTAAGGAGGCTAGTTCCTTAGCTAAGGTGAATACGCTATGGGGAATGGGCTATGGGAAAAGGCTAAAGGAACTGACATTAGAAGGCGGAAGAACCTGGGAAAAAAAACAATAAAAGCATTCAAAATGCTAAGAACACAGATAAGGAAGATAGGAATTGACTTTTTGAGAAGCAGGAAACAGACACAGAAGGGCGCTGTTGTAAGTTAAGGACACAGATGAAGCAATAGGGATAGAGTAGTGTTTTTTTAATCTCATGATAGGACCAACAACACAGTAGGAAAAAATGTTGATGGGCAGAACACATGTAGGCAGAAGAAAGAAATAACAGGGCAATGGAGAGAGACAAGAGGAGCAGGAAACAAAGTAGACTCTGGAAGGATCGATAGCAGGAGAGGTATGAACTAGATTACTAAGGGTGTTAGCTTGGCGAAAAGTAAATTTGATGTCTAAGGAACGGAAAGGGCTGTTGAGATTAGAAATTTAATTCAATTCAATTCAATTCAATTCATGTTTATTCTCTATAAGGGTTACAATGTGGGGTTTATAGGTTTTGGGTATTTTTTGGTTTACATGTTATAAAATACTAATTACAGAGGGGGCCACTAGGACACCTAGCATGGCTAGGCATTTCGAGCAGACTTAGATTAATTCTTAACATTAAATCCTTACAGATTATGGTATTAAGGCTAAGTGACTACATTATAATTTGTGAGTTTAGCAATGTGAATGCTTTTGTTTTGGCACAATACAAAGTGTCTATATTGGAGTATCATAGGCAAACTTATGACTAGTTAGGATTTATTATTTTAAGATTAAGATTAGTATTTCTGTGTTTATAGTCAGTGGGTGAGTGAGTGTAATTGTGAACCACCAGGTGGTTATCATGTAGTTAGTTGTCGGGGTGTATCAGGGAGATAAGATGTTTTCTAACTGTAGTTTTGAAAGTGATGAATGTGTCTGCAGTTCTAGAGTTTTCAGGTAGGGTGTTCCAGATTTTAGGTCCTTTGAAATACATTGAATTTTGTAAAGAAAGACTGGAAATATAGGGAAGGCAAAGAACAGATTTCACTGGAGAAGAAAGTTTAGGAGAGAAGGAATTTCATTCTCCACTGTCGTCGAATTTTTAGGCATCGGTTTTGAACATCTGAAGCCATTTATGCCACTGAGGGTTTTGGAAGTTAACCGAGTTATGCCTGGATGCTGGGGATGGGTTCAACATCTTTCATTACAGGTACATAAAGTTGCCAATTATTTCGAGAGTTTCGTCCTTGTTGCCGTATTCAAATGTTGAAAATTTGAAGCTGATTTGATGAGGCGTTCTTTAGATATGAGCAAAATAAAGTCGAAAAGTGGTGGGAAGAAGAAAAAAGGAAAAAAATCAGGAACCTCTGAAAGATCCCTTTCGGTGGTACCTAATTATTTCAGCTATTTATCCTAATTTGATAGGACCGTATTGAGATGTACACTTAGAGGCGCATGCCGCCCTGTGTCTATACACAGAGAGTTTACTTTAATTCCCATTTAAGCGATTAATGTATTTCTCAATGGTAGTGAAGAGGTTACAGGCAACCTTAACAACCCTCGTGCCATCGACGTTTGTTAAGGTCACATTGACAGGGTCAGAGCCATAGCAATCTTTGTTTACTTAACACAGATATCACAGATTATCCTGTCATGAGTTTCATACACGTTATAATGAAATCTGTCAGCCTTAGTCAGGACACTTCAGTTACGTAGGCAGGTATTAGGTTTCCTGACGCGGGTGTTATTCATATGATGACACAGCTGGAGTTTTAGATCATCTGATCGAGACATTCCACTGGCTTACCTGTCCACCCCCTTAAAAATCATGGTTATTATTATAACCTTCAGTTACGTACTAGTATGGACTCATTAGCTACGACAGTTTTAAAGGATTATTTCCATCTACAGAGGAACAATAAGAGAGAAACGTATAAAATCAGAGACGCACCTTGAAGCATCGCTGTTATACGAGACCTCGCGGAAGTGACCTTCAGAAAATACCAAAACACGCTGGAAGCAGGACTGGATGCCATCCTGTCCTTGAGTGCTCCGTCGAGGCCATCCTGTCCTTGATCAAAGATGACAGTCATGGTGTTTGTGAGTCATGAATCCTGTTGTTACCTTCGTCATGTGTCTACAAATATCAGCATTTCTTGGCAAATGATTTGAAATGTAAAGATCCTGGGAGTCATGCAGTCACTTGCTATTCTTCTGTTCTTTCTTCGACTATTTACATCATTAGCACTGGTCTTTGGGTATATTACAAACTAAAATAGGAAATAAAAACTCTGAAGGCATAAACACAGAACCATGTGCACTTCTCTATGTACAGACGACAGTTCGGGTCAGCTGGCCAAACACTAGACCAGGTTGACACATCCATGACTTTAACACCGCACGGATGCAAATTTATCGTTGAATTGCTTCTTAATGCGGTGAGAATGAGGCCTTGTTTCATAAACTACACCACGTCTTTATTATTATTATTATTATTATTATTATTATTATTATTATTATTATTATTATTATTATTATTATTATTATTATTATTATTATTATTATTATTATTATTATTATTTTATTATTATTATTTTTATTTTCAAAACGAAGCTCTAAACCGTTATGTTTATTATACACTGATAAAACCTATTTCATTCATTTTGGGAACAAAGCTGCAAATGATCCAATTAACATAACGCTAAATGGATCATCAGTCACAAGACTCACAGAGAGAAAATTCCTAGGTATCCACCTTGACAGTAGCCTTAAGTTCCGGATACACATATAACAAATCACCAAGAAAATCTCCAAGACTGTAGGCATACTATCAAAGATAAGGTACTACGTTCCACAGTCAGCTCTCCTGGCACTGTACCATTCACTCATATACCCTTATCTTACATATGGAATTTGTGCATGGGGATCAACAACATTCAATCACCTAAAACCCCTCATAACCCAGCAAAAGGCAGCAGTAAGAATGATAACAAATTCCCACTCCCGCCAGCATACTCCACCAATTTTCAAAAGTCTGAACCTGCTCACCATTAAGAACATCCATACTTATTCATGTACCTACTACATACACAGAACAATACACGCAAATATAAACCCTCCACTCAAACTTCTCCTCACCAACCTAAACAGGACACATGACCACAACACAAGACACAGATCTCTTTTTGATATACCTCGTGTCCATATCACACTGTGTAAAAACTCTATGCACATAAAGGGCCCCAAAATATGGAATTTATTACCAGAAGATATTAAAGTAACTCAGTCTGAAAATCAATTTAAGACTCTTCTCAAAACCCACTTTATCACCTTAGACTAAATGCTAAATACTCAGTACACACTTACTCACCTATGTACTCCCACATCATAACTTCAACAATCACATTGAACCTTTTATCCATTGTTGACACGAATATAATTGAATCATTGTTTTTCACAAAAAACATTTTAGAATATAAATACGTATATATTTGCATTATACAAATTTTGATTCATTTATAATTAATATTCTACTGTACAACTATGAAATAATTACTATCCTACTGTACAACTATGATACACTCCTTAGTATTAAGTAGAATGTAAGCCAATAATGTTAAGTTGGCCCATAATGCCAGGCATAATAGAGGCTCTTTGTATTACAACCCACTATTGTATATACACAATCTCAATTTACTGTTTGCAAAGACATTAAATAAATAAATAAATACACTCGTTTGTATTTTTTATATGAGCCTGTGAGTTATATTAAATGATTGGTTAGCTGTTATAATTTTGTTACAATAAATTAACTTATTTATTGTATATTATGACTTTTAATTGAATTAGGATGGTAACGTATTTATGAAACCCAGGTTTTTGCAAGCGTCCATTATACAACATCAGTGGCGGGTTGTTCAATTTTTTTCGTTTGTAGTCGAGGCAGTTGTACATAGCCAAAAATCGGACTCTTACACGAAGGAATTAGGGCATTATTTTCCTGCTTGTTTTCTGATGATTACATCGGTGTCTAACTCAAAATCTTGTGGGATAGTTAAACTATGGTCGTCTTCCTTTGGATAAATTATAGATGTCCCCCTTTAAATGGACCCGTTTTCTCGAGGTGCAGAAATACTTAAAATAATTGTCAGTGATATTAATATTTCGTATGTAAAATCATTTATATGATATCGCAGTCTGATCAAATTTTTTTATAACTGTCATCTTTTATTCTCCAGGTTGGCTGACTGTCTTCTGATGCTATAATATTCAGTCTTTCTGGGTATGGGCACTGATATGCTTGGGCACTTTCTGCCTCCTGCGCCCAGCCTCTCTGCCTCATTCCAGTCAAGGCGCTTCCTCTGATCGTATTTACTTAGACCCCCTCCTTGTCTCTGCAACATTGCAAGCTCCTGATGATGTGTTGATTACAACATGAAAGGCCTAAAGCTAAATATTTCAATCCCCATGTGGCTTGTTCTGCACTGTGGAGATCGCCTGTTTGAGATCGTTTTGCATACATATGTCGTGCCGAATAGGTAAAATTGATCAATTAGCAAGAACTCGTTTAAAATAAAGTACATTCTAAAATTTCTTATTCGTTTGAAGATACATTTTTTCATTTGTGTTAATGTAAAAATTAATAATTTTGTGCCGAAAGAACCTTAGAAAACTTACCTAACCTTATTATAACAAGTGAAATTTAATTTAGCCTAATCCAACGAAATGCATTTTAGATAAGTTTATAATAACTTAATAATAAACAAACACAATGAAATATAATTTTTTCGTTAGGTTAGAATAATTTTTTGCTAAATTATTGCATACACAAATTATCGCTTGCCTTATTCGGCAAGAAGAGTGATGCTATTTAAGCCAGACTCGCAAGTTTTACCTATTCGGATTATTAAATGGTTATAACTATGACCATAATTTTTAAAGAGGTGGACCGGTAAGCCAGCGGAAGGCCTCGGTCAGATGACCAAAAGCTCCAACGGCGGGTCATCATCTGACTAAGACCTGCGTCAGAAAGCACTTAACCTGTTTCCTGACGAACCTTACCAAACCTTTTACCTATTCGGTACGACATATGTATATTAAACCGAGAAAATAATAAATAATTATAATTATTTAATGATTACCGAGGATGTGAACTTGAGTGAGAGGTCACCAGACCTGTGAGAGGTCACCAGACCTGTGAGAGGTCACCAGACCTGTGAGAGGTCACCAGACCTGTGAGAGGTCACCAGACCTGTGAGAGGTCACCAGACCTGTGAGAGGTCACCAGACCTGTGAGAGGTCACCAGACCTGTGAGAGGTCACCAGACCTGTGAGAGGTCACCAGACCTGTGAGAGGTCACCAGACCTGTGAGAGGTCACCAGACCTGTGAGAGATCACCAGACCTGTGAGAGGTCACCAGACCTGTGAGAGGTCACCAAACCTGTGAGAGGTCACCAGACCTGTGAGAGATCACCGGACCTGTGAGAGGTCACCAGACCTGTGAGAGGTCACCAGACCTGTGAGAGATCACCAGACCTGTGAGAGGTCACCAAACCTGTGAGAGGTCACCAGACTTGTGAGAGGTCACCAGACCTGTGAGAGTTCACCAGACCTGTGAGAGGTCACCAGACCTGTGAGAGATCACCAGACCTGTGAGAGGTCACCAGACCTGTGAGAGGTCACCAGACCTGTGAGAGGTCACCAGACCTGTGAGAGATCACCAGACCTGTGAGAGGTCACCAGACCTGTGAGAGGTCACCAGACCTGTGAGAGATCACCAGACCTGTGAGAGGTCACCAGACCTGTGAGAGATCACCAGACCTGTGAGAGGTCACCAGACCTGTGAGAGATCACCAGACCTGTGAAAGGTCACCAGACCTGTGAGAGATCAACAGACCTGTGAGAGATCACCAGACCTGTGAGAGGTCACCAGACCTGTGAGAGATCACCAGACCTGTGAAAGGTCACCAGACCTGTGAGAGATCAACAGACCTGTGAGAGATCACCAGACCTGTGAGAGGTCACCAGACCTGTGAGAGATCACCAGACCTGTGAAAGGTCACCAGACCTGTGAGAGATCAACAGACCTGTGAGAGATCACCAGACCTGTGAGAGGTCACCAGACCTGTGAGAGGTCACCAGACCTGTGAGAGGTCACCAGACCTGTGAGAGGTCACCAGACCTGTGTGAGGTCACCAGACCTGTGAGAGGTCACCAGACCTGTGAGAGATCACCAGACCTGTGAGAGGTCACCAGACCTGTGAGAGGTCACCAGGCCTGTGAGAGATCACCAGACCTGTGTGAGGTCACCAGACCTGTGAGAGGTCACCAGACCTGTGAGAGGTCACCAGACCTGTGAGAGGTCACCAGGCCTGTGAGAGGTCACCAGACCTGTGAGAGGTCACCAGACCTGTGTGAGGTCACCAGACCTGTGAGAGGTCACCAGACCTGTGAGAGGTCACAGGACCTGTGAGAGGTCACCAGACCTGTGAGAGGTCACCAGACCTGTGAGAGGTCACCAGACCTGTGAGAGGTCACCAGACCTGTGAGAGGTCACCAGACCTGTGAGAGGTCACCAGACCTGTGAGAGGTCACCAGACCTGTGAGAGGTCACCAGACCTGTGAGAGGTCACAGGACCTGTGAGAGGTCACCAGACCTGTGAGAGGTCACCAGACCTGTGAGAGGTCACCAGACCTGTGAGAGGTCACCAGACCTGTGAGAGGTCACCAGACCTGTGAGAGGTCACCAGACCTGTGAGAGGTCACCAGACCTGTGAGAGGTCACCAGACCTGTGAGAGGTCACCAGACCTGTGTGAGGTCACCAGACCTGTGAGAGGTCACCAGACCTGTGAGAGGTCACCAGACCTGGGAGAGGGGACCAGACCTGTCACCAGAGAGGTCACCAGACCTGTGAGAGGTCACCAGACCTGTGAGAGGTCACCAGACCTGTGAGAGGTCACCAGACCTGTGAGAGGTCACCAGGCCTGTGAGAGGTCACCAGACCTGTGAGAGGTCACCAGACCTGTGAGAGGTCACCAGACCTGTGAGAGGTCACCAGACCTGTGAGAGGTCACCAGACCTGTGAGAGGTCACCAGACCTGTGAGAGGTCACCAGACCTGTGAGAGGTCACCAGACCTGTGAGAGGTCACCAGACCTGTGAGAGGTCACCAGACCTGTGTGAGGTCACCAGACCTGTGAGAGGTCACCAGACCTGTAAGAGGTCACCAGACCTGTAAGAGGTCACCAGACCTGTGAGAGGCCACCAGACCTGTGAGAGGTCACCAGACCTGAGAGAGGTCACCAGACCGGTAACACTGTAACATGACCTCAGAAACAGTACCAGCAGTATCGTAAAATTATTCTCTTTGATATAAAGGTGAGACTTGGGAATTTAATACGTATTTCCTCTTATTAATTTATCAGATAAACCAGGATATATTAACGTATTATATAAAATTATTTTACTGTTCTAAATATAATTTAATGGAGCTATTTATTTTTTACCTTAGACGAAAATAATCTGTAACTTATAAATTTTTTGTACCACTAAAAATTTGGTAGAAATATTTTCTCAAAGGATTGAAAAGCAAAACGTCAGTATCTTCACTGACCTTCAGGATTTACTGAGAGTGTTTAAATACTTGTTATGGTAGAGAAGCTTCGCTCTATGATCGTAGATTTTGGCAGAAACATTCAGTAAGTTCAAGTGGCTACCTACGTCACTGTAAATTCAAGTGGCTACCTACGTCACTGTAAATCTTTTACAAGTCACTGATATTTATTAAACTAAATATTTGTTAAAACATTACTTTTCAAATTCTTCTGATATATCAAAAATTTTAAAGTTAGGATTTAAATGATAACAAATCGGTTATTTCTATAATTACAATTCAGTACTTGAAGAGCAATCAGGGAGCGAATAAACGCGCTAAGATTCTTAAAGAATTAAAATTTACGAAATGGAATTAACCTGGACACCATCAAGAAGTATTTCTGAAATGTTGTCTGCTAAGGTTCATTAGGAAGGTAGGAGGAACAGAGTTAGGCGGGAGAACAGCAGGGAGAAAGTAATAGAGAGAAAGTAGTAAAGTAGGGAGAAAGTAGTAGAGAGAAAGTAGTAAAGTAGGGAGAAAGTAGTAGAGAGAAAGTAGTAAAGTAGGGAGAAAGTAATAGAGAGAAAGAAGTAAAGTAGGGAGAAAGTAGTAAAGTAGGGAGAAAGTAGTAGAGAGAAAGTAGTAAAGTAAGGAGAAAGTAATAGAGAGAAAGAAGCAAAGTAGGGAGAAAGTAGTAAAGTAGGGAGAAAGTAGTAGAGAGAAAGTAGTAAAGTAAGGAGAAAGTAATAGAGAGAAAGAAGTAAAGTAGGGAGAAAGTAGTAAAGTAGGGAGAAAATAGTAAAGTAGGGAGAAAGTAGTAGAGAGAAAGTAGTAAAGTAGGGAGAAAGTAGTAAAGTAGGGAGAAAATAGTAAAGAAGGGAGAAAGTAGTAGAGAGAAAGTAGTAAAGTAGGGAGAAAGTAATAGAGAGAAAGAAGTAAAGTAGGGAGAAAGTAGTAAAGTAGGGAGAAAGTAGTAAAGTAGGGAGAAAGTAGTAGAGAGAAAGTAGTAAAGTAAGGAGAAAGTAATAGAGAGAAAGAAGTAAAGTAGGGAGAAAGTAGTAAAGTAGGGAGAAAGTAGTAGAGAGAAAGTAGTAAAGTAAGGAGAAAGTAATAGAGAGAAAGAAGTAAAGTAGGGAGAAAGTAGTAAAGCAGGGAGAAAATAGTAAAGTAGGGAGAAAGTAATAGGGAGAAAGTAGTAAAGTAGGGAGAAAGTAGTAAAGTAAGGAGAAAATAGTAAAGAAGGGAGAAAGAAGTAAAGTAGGGAGAAAGTAGTAGAGTAAGGAGAAAATAGTAAAGAAGGGAGAAAGTAGTAAAGTAGGGAGAAAGTAGTAAAGCAGGGAGAAAATAGTAAAGTAGGGAGAAAGTAATAGGGAGAAAGTAGTAAAGTAGGGAGAAAGTAGTAAAGTAAGGAGAAAATAGTAAAGAAGGGAGAAAGTAGTAAAGTAGGGAGAAAGTAATAGAGAGAAAGAAGTAAAGTAGGGAGAAAGTAGTAGAGAGAAAGTAGTAAAGTAAGGAGAAAGTAATAGAGAGAAAGAAGTAAAGTAGGGAGAAAGTAGTAAAGTAGGGAGAAATTAGTAAAGTAGGGAGAAAGTAGTAAAGTAGGGAGAAAGTAGTAAAGTAGGGAGAAAATAGTAAAGAAGGGAGAAAGTAGTAGAGAGAAAGTAGTAAAGTAGGGAGAAAATAGTAAGGTAGGGAGAAAGTATTAAAGTAGGGAGAAAGTAGCAGAGAGAAAGTAGTAAAGTAGCAGGAAAGTAGTAGAGAGAAAGTAGTAAAGTAGGGAGAAAGTAGTAGAGAGAAATTAGTAAAGCAGGAAGAAAGTAGTAGAGAGAGCAAGTAGTAAAGTAGGGAGAAAGTAGTAGAGAGAAAGTAGTAAAGTAGGGAGAAAGTAGTAGAGAGAAAGTAGTAAAGCAGGGAGAAAGTAGTAGAGAGAAAGTAGTAAAGTAGGGAGAAAGTAGTAGAGAGAAAGTAGTAAAGCAGGGAGAAAGTAGTAGAGAAAGTAGTAAAGCAAAGAGAAAGTAGTAAAGTAGGGAGAAATTAGTAGAAAGAAAGTAGTAAAGAAGGGAGAAAGTAGTAGAGAGAAAGTAGTAAAGTAGGGAGAAAGTAGTAAAGAGAAAGTAGTAAAGTTGGGAGAAAGTAGTAGAGAGAAAGTACTAAAGCAGGGAGAAAGCAGTAGAGAGAAAGTAGTAAAGCAGGGAGAAAGTAGTAGAGAGAAAGTAGTAAAGCAGGAGAAAGCAGTAGAGAGAAAGTAGTAAAGTAGGGAGAAAGTAATAGAGAGAAAGTAGTAAAGTAGGGAGAAAGTAGTAGAGAGAAAGTAGTAAACCAGGGAGAAAGTAGTAAAGTAGGGAGAAAGTAGTAAAATAGGGAGAAAATAGTAAAGTAGCGAGAAAATAGTAAAGTAGGGAGAAAGTAGTAAAGCAGGAAGAAAGCAGAAAAGAAGGGAGAAAATAGTAAAGTAGGGAGAAAGTAGTAAAGCAGGGAGAAAATAGTAAAGTAAGGAGAAAGTAGTAAAGCACGGAGAAAATAGTAAAGTAGGGAGAAAATAGTAAAGCAGGAAGAAAGCAGAAAAGTAGGGAGAAAATAGTAAAGTAGGGAGAAAGTAGTAACAAAGGAAAGCAGTACTAAGGAAGGGAGGCAATAGTAAGGGAGGGAGTCAGTAGTAAGGGAGGGAGGCAGGAGTAAGGGAGGGAGCCAGGAGTAAGGTAGGGAGACAGTAGTAAGGGAAGGAAGCAGTAGTAAGGGAGGGAGGCAGTAGTAAGGGAGGGAGGCAGTAGTAAGGGAGGGAGGCAGTAGTAAGGGAGGGAGGCAGTAGTAAGGGAGGGAGGCAGGAGTAAGGTAGGGAGACAGTAGTAAGGGAGGGAGGCAGTAGTAAGGGAGGGAGGCAGTAGTAAGGGAGGGAGGCAGTAGTAAGGGAGGGAGGCAGTAGTAAGGGAGGGAGGCAGTAGTAAGGGAGGGAGGCAGTAGTAAGGGAGGGAGGCAGTAGTAAGGGAGGGAGGCAGTAGTAAGGGAGGGAGGCAGTAGTAAGGGACGGAGGCAGTAGTAAGGGAGGGAGGCAGTAGTAAGGAAGGGAGGCAGTAGTAAGGGAGGGAGGCAGTAGTAAGGGAGGGAGGCAGTAGTAAGGGAGGGAGGCAGTAGTAAGAGAGGGAGGCAGTAGTAAGGGAGGGAGGCAGTAGTAAGGGTGGGAGGCAGTAGTAAGGGAGGGAGGCAGTAGAAAGGGAGGGAGGCAGTAGTAAGGGAGGGAGGCAGTAGTAAGGGAGGGAGGCAGGAGTAAGGTAGGGAGACAGTAGTAAGGGAGGGAGGCAGTAGTAAGGGAGGGAGGCAGTAGTAAGGGAGGGAGGCAGTAGTAAGGGAGGGAGGTACAGTAGTAAGGGAGGGAGGTACAGTAGTGAGGGAGGGAGGCAGTAGTAAGGGAGGGAGGCAGTAGTAAGGCAGGGAGGCAGTAGTAAGGGAGGGAGGCAGTAGTAAGGGAGGGAGGCAGTAGTAAGGGAGGGAGGCAGTAGTAAGGGAGGGAGGCAGTAGTAAGGAAGGGAGGCAGTAGTAAGGGAGGGAGGCAGTAGTAAGGGACGGAGGCAGTAGTAAGGGAGGGAGGCAGTAGTAAGAGAGGGACACAGTAGTAAGGGAGGGAGGCAGTAGTAAGGGTGGGAGGCAGTAGTAAGGGAGGGAGGCAGTAGAAAGGGAGGGAGGCAGTAGTAAGGGAGGGAGGCAGTAGTAAGGGACGGAGGCAGTAGTAAGGGAGGGAGGCAGTAGTAAGGAAGGGAGGCAGTAGTAAGGAAGGGAGGCAGTAGTGAGGGAGGGAGACAGTAGTAAGGGAAGGAGGCAGTAGTAAGGAAGGGAGGCAGTAGTAAGGGAGGGAGGCAGTAGTAAGAAAGGGAGGCAGTAGTAAGGGAGGGAGGCAGTAGTAAGGGAGGGAGGCAGTAGTAAGGAAGGAAGGCAGTAGTAAGGGAGGGAGGCAGTAGTAGGGGAAGGAGGCAGTAGTAAGGAAGGAAGGCAGTAGTAAGGGAGGGAGGTAGTAGTAAGGGAGGGAGGCAGTAGTAAGGGAGGGAGGCAGTGGTAAGGGATGGAGGTAGTAGTAAGGGACGGAGGCAGTAGTAAGGGAGGGAGGCAGTAGTAAGGGACGGAGGCAGTAGTAAGGGAGGGAGGCAGTAGTAAGGGAGGGAGGCAGTAGTAAGGGAGGGAGGCACTAGTAAGGAAGGGAGGCAGTAGTAAGAAAGTGAGGTAGTAGAAAGGGAGGGAGGCAGTAGTAAGGAAAGGAGGCTGTAGTAAGGAAGTGAGGCAGTAGTAAGGGAGGGAGGTAGTAGTAAGGGAGGGAGGCAGTAGCAAGGGAGGGAGGCAGTAGTAAGGGAGGGAGGCAGTAGAAAGGGAGGGAGGCAGTAGTAAGGAAAGGAGGCAGTATTAAGGAAGGGAGGCAGTAGTAAGGGAGGGAGGCAGTAGTAAGGGAGGGAGGCAGTAGTAAGGAAAGGAGGCAGTAGTAAGGAAGGGAGGCAGTAGTAAGGGAGGGAGGTAGCAGTAAGGGAGGGAGGCAGTAGCAAGGGAGGGAGGCAGTAGTAAGGGAGGGAGGCAGTAGAAAGGGAGGGAGGCAGTAGTAAGTAATGGAGGCAGTAGTAAGAATTGAGGCAGTATTAAGGAAGGGAGGCAGTAGTAAGGGAGGGAGGCAGTAGTAAGGGAGGGAGGCAGTAGAAAGGGAGGGAGGCAGTAGTAAGGGAGGGAGGCAGTAGAAAGGGAGGGAGGCAGTAGTAAGGGAGGGAGGCAGGAGTAAAGAAGGGAGGCAGTAGTAAGGGAGGGAGGCAGTAGTAAGGAAGGGAGGCAGTAGAAAGAGAGGGAGGCAGTAGTAAGGGAGGGAGGTAGCAGTAAGGGAGGGAGGCAGTAGCAAGGGAGGGAGGCAGTAGTAAGGGAGGGAGGCAGTAGAAAGGGAGGGAGGCAGTAGTAAGGAATGGAGGCAGTAGTAAGAATTGAGGCAGTATTAAGGAAGGGAGGCAGTAGTAAGGGAGGGAGGCAGTAGTAAGGGAGGGAGGCAGTAGAAAGGGAGGGAGGCAGTAGTAAGGGAGGGAGGCAGTAGAAAGGGAGGGAGGCAGTAGTAAGGGAGGGAGGCAGGAGTAAAGAACGGAGGCAGTAGTAAGGGAGCGAGGCAGTAGTAAGGGAGGGAGGCAGTAGAAAGAGAGGGAGGCAGTAGTAAGGGAGGGAGGCAGTAGTAAGAATTGAGGCAGTAGTAAGGAAGAGAGGCAGTAGTAAGGGAGGGAGGCAGTAGTAAGGGAGGGAGGCAGTAGAAAGGGAGGGAGGCAGTAGTAAGGGAGGGAGGCAGTAGAAAGGGAGGGAGGCAGAAGTAAGGGAGGGAGGCAGGAGTAAGGAAGGGAAGCAGTAGTAAGGGAGGGAGGCAGTAGTAAGGGAGGGAGGCAGTAGTAAGGGAGGGAGGCAGTAGTAAGGGAGGGAGGCAGTAGTAAGGGAGGGAGGCAGTAGTAAGGAAGGGAGGCAGTAGTAAGGGAGGGAGGCAGTAGTAAGGGAGGGAGGCAGTAGTAAGGGAGGGAGGCAGTAGTAAGGGTGGGAGGCAGTAGTAAGGAAGGAAGGCAGTAGTAAGGGAGGGAGGCAGTATTAAGGGAGGGAGGCAGTAGTAAGGGAGGGAGGCAGTAGTAAGGGAGGGAGGCAGTAGTAAGGGAGGGAGGCAGTAGTAAGGAAAGGAGGCAGTAGTAAGGGAGGGAGGCAGTAGTAAGGGAGGGAGGCACTAGCAAGGGAGGGAGGCAGTAGTAAGGAAAGGAGGCAGTAGTAAGGAAGGGAGGCAGTAGTAAGGGAGGGAGGTAGTAGTAAGGGAGGGAGGCAGAAGCAAGGGAGGGAGGCAGTAGTAAGGGAGGAAGGCAGTAGAAAGGGAGGGAGGCAGTAGTAAGGGAGGGAGGCAGTAGTGAGAAAGGGAGGCAGTAGTAAGGAAGGGAGGCAGTAGTAAGGGAGGGAGGCAGTAGTAAGGGAGGAAGGCAGTAGAAAGGGAGGGAGGCAGTAGTAAGAGAGGGAGGCAGTAGTAAGGAAGGTAGGCAGTAGTAAGGAAGGGAGGCAGTAGTAAGGGAGGGAGGCAGTAGTAAGGGAGGGAGGCAGTAGTAAGGAAGGGAGGCAGTAGTAAGGAAGGGAGGCAGTAGTAAGGGAGGGAGGCAGTAGTAAGGGACGGAGGCAGTAGTAAGGAAGGTAGGCAGTAGTAAGGAAGGGAGGCAGTAGTAAGGGAGGGAGGCAGTAGTAAGGGAGGGAGGCAGTAGTAAGGAAGGGAGGCAGTAGTAAGGAAGGGAGGCAGTAGTAAGGGAGGGAGGCAGTACTAAGGGACGGAGGCAGTAGTAAGGGAGGGAGGCAGTACTAAGGGAGGGAGGCAGTAGTAAGGAAGGGAGGCAGTAGTAAGGAAGGGAGGCAGTAGTAAGGGAGGGAGGCAGTAGTAAGGGACGGAGGCAGTAGTAAGGGAGGGAGGCAGTAGTAAGGGAGGGAGGCAGTAGTAAGGGACGGAGGCAGTAGTAAGAGACGGAGGCAGTAGTAAGGGAGGGAGGCAGTAGTAAGGAAGGAGGCAGTATTAAGGAAGGGAGGCAGTAGTAAGGAAGGGAGGCAGTAGTAAAATGGGGAGGCAGTAGTAAGGGAAGCATTAGTAAGGAAACCAGTAGCAATAAAGTAAGTAGTAAGGGAGGCAGTAGTAAGGGAGGCAGTAGTAAGGAAGGCAGTAGTAAGGAAGGCAGTAGTAAGGAAGGCAGTAGTAAGGATGCAGTAGTAACAAAGGCAGTAGCAATAAAGGCAGTAGTAAGGAAGGTAGTAGTAAGGAAGGCAGTAGTAATAAAGGCAGTAGTAAGGAAGGCGGTAGTAATAAAGGCAGTAGTAATAAAGGCAGTAGTAAGGGAGGCAGTAGTAAGGAAGGTAGTAGTAAGGAAGGCAGTAGTAATAAAGGCAGTAGTAAGGAAGGTAGTAGTAAGGAAGGCAGTAGTAATAAAGGCAGTAGTAAGGAAGGCAGTAGTAATAAAGGCAGTAGTAATAAAGGCAGTAGTAAGGGAGGCAGTAGTAAGGAAGGTAGTAGTAAGGGAGGCAGTAGTAAGGAAGGTAGTAGTAAGGAAGACAGTAGTAATAAAGGCAGTAGTAAGGAAGGTAGTAGTAAGGAAGGCAGTAGTAATAAAGGCAGTAGTAAGGAAGGCAGTAGTAATAAAGGCAGTAGTAAGGGAGGCAGTAGTAAGGAAGGCAGTAGTAAGGAAGGCAGTAGTAATAAAGGCAGTAGTAAGGTAGGGAGGCAGTAGTAAGGAAGGGAGGCAGTAGTAAGGAAGGGAGGCAGTAGTAATAAAGGCAGTAGTAAGGGAGGGAGGCAGTAGTAAGGGACGGAGGCAGTAGTAAAGAATGGAGGCAGTAGTAAGGAAGGCAGTAGTAATAAAGGCAGTAGTAAGGTAGGGAGGCAGTAGTAAGGAAGGGAGGCAGTATTAAGGAAGGGAGGGAGTAGTAAGGAAGGCAGTAGTAATAAAGGCAGTAGTAAGGTAGGGAGGCAGTAGTAAGGAAGGGAGGCAGTATTAAGGAAGGGAGGCAGTAGTAAGGGAGGGAGGCAGTAGTAAAATGGGGAGGCAGTAGTAAGGGAGGCAGTAGTAAGGAAGGCAGTAGTAAGGAAGGCAGTAGTAAGGAAGGCAGTAGTAACAAAGGCAGTAGCAATAAAGGCAGTAGTAAGGAAGGTAGTAGTAAGGAAGGCAGTAGTAATAAAGGCAGTAGTAAGGAAGGCAGTAGTAATAAAGGCAGTAGTAATAAAGGCAGTAGTAAGGGAGGCAGTAGTAAGGAAGGTAGTAGTAAGGAAGGCAGTAGTAATAAAGGCAGTAGTAAGGGAGGCAGTAGTAAGGAAGGCAGTAGTAAGGAAGGCAGTAGTAATAAAGGCAGTAGTAAGGGAGGCAGTAGTAAGGAAGGCAGTAGTAAGGAAGGCAGTAGTAAGGAAGGCAGTAGTAAGGAAGGCAGTAGTAAGGAAGGCAGTAGTAAGGAAGGCAGTAGTAAGGAAGGTAGTAGTAAGGAAGGCAGTAGTAATAAAGGCAGTAGTAAGGGAGGCAGTAGTAAGGAAGGCAGTAGTAAGGAAGGCAGTAGTAATAAAGGCAGTAGTAAGGGAGGCAGTAGTAAGGAAGGCAGTAGTAAGGAAGGCAGTAGTAAGGAAGGCAGTAGTAAGGGAGGCAGTAGTAAGGAAGGCAGTAGTAAGGAAGGCAGTAGTAAGGAAGGCAGTAGTAATAAAGGCAGTAGTAAGGGAGGCAGTAGTAAGGAAGGCAGTAGTAAGGAAGACAGTAGTAATAAAGGCAGTAGTAAGGGAGGCAGTAGTAAGGAAGGCAGTAGTAAGGAAGGCAGTAGTAATAAAGGGAGTAGTAATAAAGGCAGTAGTAAGGGAGGCAGTAGTAAGGGAGGCAGTAGTAAGGAAGGCAGCAGTAAGGAATGCTGTAGTAATAAAGGCAGTAGTAATAAAGGCAGCAGTAAGGAAGGCAGTAGTAAAAAAGGCAGTAGTAAGGAAGGCAGTAGTAATAAAGGCAGTAGTAAGGAAGGCAGTAGTAATAAAGGCTGTAGTAAGGAAGGCAGTAGTAATAAAGGAAGTAGTAAGGAAGGCAGTAGTAATAAAGGCAGTAGTAAGGAAGGCAGTAGTAATAAAGGCAGTAGTAAGTAAGGCATTAGTAATAAAGGAAGTAGTAATGAAGGCAGAAGCAATAAAGGCTGTAGTAAGGAAGGCAGTAGTAATAAAGGCAGTAGTAAGGAAGGCAGTAATAAAATCAGTAGTAATAAAGGCAGTAGTAAGGAAGGCAGTAATAAAATCAGTAGTAATAAAGGTAGTAGTAAGGAAGGCAGTAATAAAATCAGTAGTAATAAAGGCAGTAGTAAGGAAGGCAATAGTAATAAAGGCAGAAGTAATAAAGGCAGTAGTAAGGGAGGCAGTAGTAATAAAGGCAGTAGTAAGGAAGGCAGTAGTAATAAAGGCAGTAGTAAGGCAGGCAGTAGTAATAAAGGCAGTAGTAAGGAAGGCAGTAGTAATAAAGGCAGTAGTAAGGAAGGCAGTAGTAATAAAGGCAGCAGTAAGGAAGGCAGTAGTAATAAAGGCAGTAGTAAGGAAGGCAGTAGTAATAAAGGCAGTAGTAAGGAAAGCAGTAGTAAGGAAGGCAGTGGTAATAAAGGCAGTAGTAATAAAGGTAGTAGTAAGGAAGGCAGTAGTAATAAAGTCAGTAGTAATAAAGGCAGTAGTAATAAAGGCAGTAGTAATAAAGGCAGTAGTAATAAAGCCAGTAGTAATAAAGCCAGTAGTAAAAAAGATAGTAGTAAGGAATGCAGTAGTAATAAAGGCAGTAGTAAGGAAGGCAGTAGTAATAAAGGCAGTAGTAAGGGAGGCAGTAGTAAGGAAGGCAGTAGTAAGGAAGGCAGTAGTAAGGAAGGCAGTAGTAAGGGAGGCAGTAGTAAGGAAGGCAGTAGTAAGGAAGGCAGTAGTAAGGAAGGCAGTAGTAATAAAGGCAGTAGTAAGGGAGGCAGTAGTAAGGAAGGCAGTAGTAAGGAAGACAGTAGTAATAAAGGCAGTAGTAAGGGAGCCAGTAGTAAGGAAGGCAGTAGTAAGGAAGGCAGTAGTAATAAAGGGAGTAGTAATAAAGGCAGTAGTAAGGGAGGCAGTAGTAAGGGAGGCAGTAGTAAGGAAGGCAGCAGTAAGGAATGCTGTAGTAATAAAGGCAGTAGTAATAAAGGCAGCAGTAAGGAAGGCAGTAGTAAAAAAGGCAGTAGTAAGGAAGGCAGTAGTAATAAAGGCAGTAGTAAGGAAGGCAGTAGTAATAAAGACTGTAGTAAGGAAGGCAGTAGTAATAAAGGGAGTAGTAAGGAAGGCAGTAGTAATAAAGGCAGTAGTAAGGAAGGCAGTAGTAATAAAGGCAGTAGTAAGGAAGGCATTAGTAATAAAGGAAGTAGTAATGAAGGCAGAAGCAATAAAGGCTGTACTATGGAAGGCAGTAGTAATAAAGGCAGCAGTAAGGAAGGCAGTAGTAATAAAGGCAGTAGTAAGGAAGGCAGTAATAAAATCAGTAGTAATAAAGGCAGTAGTAAGGAAGGCAGTAATAAAATCAGTAGTAATAAAGGTAGTAGTAAGGAAGGCAGTAATAAAATCAGTAGTAATAAAGGCAGTAGTAAGGAAGGCAATAATAATAAAGGCAGAAGTAATAAAGGCAGTAGTAAGGGAGGCAGTAGTAATAAAGGCAGTAGTAAGGAAGGCAGTAGTAATAAAGGCAGTAGTAAGGCAGGCAGTAGTAATAAAGGCAGTAGTAAGGAAGGCAGTAGTAATAAAGGCAGTAGTAAGGAAGGCAGTAGTAATAAAGGCAGCAGTAAGGAAGGCAGTAGTAATAAAGGCAGTAGTAAGGAAGGCAGTAGTAATAAAGGCAGTAGTAAGGAAAGCAGTAGTAAGGAGGGCAGTGGTAATAAAGGCAGTAGTAATAAAGGTAGTAGTAAGGAAGGCAGTAGTAATTAAGTCAGTAGTAATAAAGGCAGTAGTAATAAAGGCAGTAGTAATAAAGGCAGTAGTAATAAAGCCAGTAGTAATAAAGGCAGTAGTAAAAAAGATAGTAGTAAGGAATGCAGTAGTAATAAAGGCAGTAGTAAGGAAGGCAGTAGTAATAAAGGCAGTAGTAAGGAAGGCAGTAGTAATAAAGGCAGTAGTAAGGAAGGCAGTAGTAATAAAGGCAGTAGTAATAAAGGCAGTAGCAATAAAGGAAGTAGTAAGGAAAGTAGCAGTAATAAAGGCAGTAGTAATGAAGGCAGTAGTAATAAAGGCAATAGTAAGGAAGGCAGTAGTAATAAAGGCAGTAGTAAGGAAGGCAGTAGTAATAAAGGCAGTAGTAATAAAGGCAGTAGTAAGGAAGGCAGTAGTAAGGAAGGCAGTAGTAATAAAGGCAGTAGTAAGGAAGGCAGTAGTAATAAAGGCAGTAGTAATAAAGTGAGTAGTAATAAAGGCAGTAGTAAGGAAGGCAGTAGCAATAAAGGCAGTAGTAAGGAAGGCAGTTGTAAGGAAGGCAGTAGTAATAAAGGCAGTAGTAAGGAAGGCAGTAGTAATAAAGGCAGTAGTAATAAAGGCAGTAGTAAGGAAGGCAGTAGTAAGGAAGGCAGTAGTAAGGAAGGCAGTAGTAAGGAAGGCTGTAGTAATAAAGGCAGTAGTAATAAAGGCAGTAGTAAGGAAGGCAGTAGTAAGGAATGCAGTAGTAAGGAAGGCAGTAGTAATAAAGGCAGTAGTTAGGAAGGCAGTAGTAATAAATGCAGTAGTAAGGAAGGCAGTAGTAATAAAGGCAGTAGAAAGGAAGGCAGTAGTAATAAAGGCAGTTGTAATAAAGGCAGTAGTAAGGAAGGCAGTAGTAATAAAGGCAGTAGTAAGGAAGGCAGTAGTAATAAAGGCAGTAGTAAGGAAGGTAGCAGTAATAAAGTCAGTAGAAAGGAAGGCAGTAGTAATAAAGGCAGTAGTAATAAAGGCAGTAGTAAGGAAGGCAGTAGTAATAAAGGCAGTAGTATGGAAGGCAGTAGTAAGGAAGACATTAGTAATAAAGGCAGTAGTAATAAAGGCATAAGTAATAAAGGCAGTAGTAATAAAGGCAGTAATAATAAGGGCAGTAGTAAGGAAGGCAGAAGTAAGGAAGGCAGTAGTAAGGAAGGCAGTAGTAATAAAGGCAGTAGTAAGGAAGGTAGTAGTAATAAAGGCAGTAGTAATAAAGGCAGTAGTAATAAAGGCAGTAGTAAGGAAGGCAGTAGTAATAAAGGCAGTAGTAGTAAAGGCAGTAGTAAGGAAGGCAGTAGTAAGGAAGGCAGTAGTAAGGAAGGCAGTAGTAAGGAGGGCAGTAGTAAGGAAGGCAGTAGTAAGGAAGGCAGTAGTAAGGAAGGCAGTATTAAGGAAGGCAGTAGTAATAAAGGCAGTAGTAATAAAGGCAGTAGAAAGGAAGGCAGTAGGAATAAAGGCAGTAGTAATAAAGGCAGTAGTAAGGAAGGCAGTAGTAATAAAGGCAGTAGTAATAAATGCAGTAGTAATAAAGGCAGTAGTAATAAAGGCAGTAGTAATAAAGGCACTTGTAATAAAGGCAGTAGTAATAAAGGCAGTAGTAAGGAAGGCAGTAGTAATAAAGGCAGCAAAAAGAGAGCAAATGAGAGAGTGGGTGAGATTAACAAGTTAAGGAAGCCTAGAGAACAAATGGATTTGTCAGTTAAAAATAGGAGAGGAGAGTTATTAAATGGAGAGTTAGAGGTATTGGGAAGATGGAGGGAATATTTTGAGGAATTGTTGAATGTTAATGAAGATAGGGAAGCTGTGATTTCGTGTATAGGGCAAGGAGGAATAACATCTTGTAGGAGTGAGGAAGAGTCAGTTGTGAGTGTGAGGGAAGTTCTTGAGGCAGTAGGTAAAATGAAAGGGGGTAAGGCAACTGGGATTGATGGGATAAAGATAGAAATGTTAAACGCAGGTGGGGATATAGTTTTGGAGTGGTTGGTGCTATTATTTAATAAATGTATGGAAGAGGGTAAGGTACCTAGGGATTGGCAGAGAGCATGCATAGTTCCTTTGTTTAAAGGCAAAGGGGGCAAAAGAGAGTGCAAAAATTATAGGGGGATAAGTCTGTTGAGTATACCTGGTAAAGTGTATGGTAGAGTTATTAAAAGAATTAAGAGTAAGACGGAGAATAGGATAGCATATGAACAAGGAGGCTTTAGGAAAGGTAGGGGGTGTGTGGACCAGGTGTTTACAGTGAAACATACAAGTGAACAGTATTTAGATAAGGCTAAAGAGGTTTTTGTGGCATTTATGGATTTAGAAAAGGCGTATGACAGGGTGGATAGGGGGGCAATGTGGCAGATGTTGCAGATGTATGGTATAGGAGGTAGGTTACTGAAAGCAGTGAAGAGTTTTTACGAGGATAGTGAGGCTCAAGTTAGAGTACATAGGAAAGAGGGAAATTATTTCCCAGTAAAAGTAGGCCTTAGACAAGGATGTGTGATGTCACCGTGGTTGTTCAATATATTTATAGATGTGGTTGTAAGAGAATTAAATGCGAGGGTCTTGGCAAGAGGTGTGGGGTTAAAAGATAAAGAATCACACATAAAGTGGGAGTTGTCACAGTTGCTCTTTGCTGATGACACTGTGCTCTTGGGTGATTCTGAAGATAAGTTGCAGAGGTTGGTGGATGAATTTGGTCGGGTATGTAAAAGAAGAAAATTGAAAGTGAATACAGGAAAGAGTAAGGTTATGAGGATAACAAAAAGATTAGGTGATGAAAGATTGGATATCAGATTTTAGGGAGAGAGTATGGAGGAGGTGAATGTATTCAGATATTTGGGAGTGGACGTGTCAGTGGATGGGTTTATGAAAGATGAGGTGAATCATAGAATTGATGAGGGGAAAAGGGTGAGCGGTGCACTTAGGAGTCTGTGGAGACAAAGAACTTTGTCCTTGGAAGCAAAGAGGGGAATGTATGAGAGTATAGTTTTACCAACTCTCCTGTATGGGTGTGAAGCATAGGTGATGAATGTTGCAGAGAGGAGAAGGCTGGAGGCGGTGGAGATGTCATGTCTGAGGGCAATGTGTGGTGTGAATATAATGCAGAGAATTCGTAGTTTGGAAGTTAGGAGGAGGTGCGGGATTACCAAAACTGTTGTCAAGAGGGCTGAGGAAGGGTTGTTGAGGTGGTTCGGACATGTAGAGAGAATGGAGCGAAACAGAATGACTTCAAGAGTGTATCAGTCTGTACTGGAAGGAAGGCGGGATAGGGGTCGGCCTAGGAAAGGTTGGAGGGAGGGGGTAAAGGAGGTTTTGTGTGTGAGGGGCTTGGACTTCCAGCAGGCATGCGTGAGCGTGTTTGATAGGAGTGAATGGAGACAAATGGTTTTTAATACTTGACGTGCTGTTGGAGTGTGAGCAAAGTAATATTTATGAAGGGATTCAGGAAAACCGGCAGTTTCTTATCTGAAGAACTCGTTAACTATGATTTACCATTGCCAGTTCCTACTATCATTAAACTTATTAAACTTTGCATTGTTGATGCAAAATTTGTATTTAATGATAAGTTTTACACTCAGAAGTTTGGTATGGCAATGGGAAATCCTCTTTCACCTGTTCTTAGTAACCTATACATGGAATTTTTTTAAACAAGGTTGCTTAACACAATCCTCCCTAATAGAGCTAAATGGTTCAGATATGTTGATGATATTTTGTGTCTTATGCCCAAAAATGTAGATATACATCATTTCCTTGGAAAATTAAATAGCTTAGCCCATTCTATAAACTTTACTGTTGAGTTTGAAGAAAATAACTCATTGCCTTTTCTAGATGTTTTAATTATTAAGGGTAATAATGAATTCAAATTTAAAATTTACAGAAAACCTACAAATATCTGTTCCTATGTCCACTATTATTCCTCGCATCAAGATAAAGTCAAACTGTCTGTTTTCTCATCAATGTTTTTGAGAGCTTTACGAATTTGTAGTCCTGAGTTCATAGATGAGGAAATATCCAAAATTTACGAAATAGATAATGATTTAAAATACCCAAGAAATGTAATTGATAAATCTTTTAAAGTTGCTAGAAATACTTTTTACAATCCAAAAAGGGACAACCAGCCTTATTCAACTAAAAATATGTTGGTTCTTCCTTACCATGAAAACTTGGTTGATATGCCTTCTCTTCTTAAGACTTTTAATATTAAAGTTGTATTCAAAATTCTTGATACAGTAAAAAAAACTTTTGATAAAGAATTCCCCCCAAAATGCTGATGGATGTGTCTATAAGATACCTTGTAAAATTTGCGATAAAGTTTATTACGGTCAAACTGGTAAAAATCTCGAACTAAGATTAAAACAACATAAATATAGCATTAGAACTGGACAAGATTCCAATGCTCTATTTATTCATGTAAGAGATTTTAACCATCCAATTGATTTTCAAAAAGTTGAGAAAGTAGTATCAAGCAAGTCCATGGTCGACAGGAATATAATTGAATCTTGTTTCATAAAAAGCAGTTTTGACAATAATATGAATATTTCCTTTGGTTTATATAAATTAGATCCATTTATAATTAATAGAATTTGGGAAGAATTTAATAATACACTGGACAAATAATAATTTTTAAATTTTCTTGGGTAGAATAGTTTGTGGGTGAGTTGTGCAAAGGACCTATCCAGTTGGGTCGGCGCGCGTCAAGTGTTTAACCGTTGTGGGATCTGATAGTGAGGTGTTGGCCAGACCCCTTATATAGCTTCCTTGGATGCTTTACTTTCATAGTTCCTTGATAATGTGAGTAGTCACGAAAGCGCTTGGAATTTCTCTATTCTTTCAGAGTGGTTGTTTTACATATTTTGAAATCACCTGTTTACTGTGATCTTATTGCATATATATATATATATATATATATATATATATATATATATATATATATATATATATATATATATATATATATATATATATATATATATATATATATATATATATATATATATATATATATATATATATATATGTATATGTATATATATATATATATATATATATATATATATATATATATATATATATATATATATATATATATATATATATTATTGTACCCATGTTGTACTGGCCCGCCATTGTGAGCGAGAACCACATGACGCCTTAACCCACAGGATCACCCAATCCTTCAAGAACCAAGCACCCAGCCAAGCTAGGTGTGTAACTCTTGGTCTGAGGACATACGGAGGTGTGGGAGCTTTCAACCTAATTTCATTCTCATCCCTGTTTGGTGTACTAGCTTGGCTGGGTACTTGGTTTTTGTAGGATTGGGTGGTCCTGTGGGTTAGAGCGTCATGTGGTTCTAACTCACAATGGCAGGCCAGTACAACATGGGTTCGAATCCTTGGCTAGCGCAGTGTTGTTGTAGATCAATACCACTCGCTCGTGGGTACAATAATATACATATGCTGCTCGTAGGTTATATGCCAAACAGTACGTCAGTTTGTGTGCGGTCAGCAGTAACAGCCTGGTTAATCAGATCTCAATCCACAACGAGACCTGGTCTCAGACCGAGCCGCTTGGGTGTTGACTCCCGAAATCCTCTCCAGGTATACTCCAGGTAAACAATACTTTTATTAGCATATTAGGTTGATACGAATCGAATTTGCATGAATTTTGGTAAAACTGTGTTGATATAACTTAAAATTTTAGGTCTTATCTTGCGTTGGGCAGTTGCATTTCATTATATCATGTAACAAACCCAGTGTTGCTTAAAGTAGTGACTGATTTTCAAGTACCAGACACTCCTAATCATGTCTTCCATAGTCCCGACAGATTCATCAAGGCTAAGGGACTGGTTACCTCAGACTACTTCTTCATGTCTTTCATAGTCCTCAGTATTATTACTATATTTGACTGGTAAATCCACTGGTTCGTGGAACGCTTCAACATTTAAAGGACCCAAGTGTTGCATGTCTGTCTTATATATCTGTCTAGGTGTTGTTTCGAAAACCATTAATATGCAATAGATTTTCTTAGTTAGAGAACACTAAGTATTCTATAGACAGTTTAATGATTGACCAGATGCAGCTTTTTAGAGCTAAAGAAAAGAAAAACTTTGAAGCAAAAAATGTAATTGAACGAAATTAAATCCACAAAGAAAACCTCTTTCATAGTGATGTAAACACCGCCTTCAGAGGTTCCAATACCATCACCACAACTTTAGACATATAATTACATATAATTACAAAGAATGTACTAAAGTTCTGCTGAGATGAAACAACATTCACCAGAGGAATATTAGTGAAAACAGTCGTATGTAAACAAATTTTGTCTAAACAGCATGACTATATATCATCATGAGCGGTCAATATGAAAGAAAAAGAAGACAGCTGTCAGGAATGAGCCGTCGTCCCTGAAAACATCGCCACCACCGACCTGTGTGACCATGGAGTACGCGCATGCATAATGTGTGTTGGGACGCATGATACGTGACGAGAAGTAGGCAGTGTAAACACACACACATACACACACACACACACACACACACACACACACACACACACACACACACACACACACACACACACACACACACACACACACACACACACACACACACATCAGATGATGCAATGGGAGTCACAGTGGGAGGTGGAAAGAGAGAGATCCGTGTTTGTCTATGGGCTAGACGAAGCTAAAGGGGAAACTTACGATGAAAGAAGCAGGAGGAGAAAAAAGCGATTGAAGATATCATGAAGGTGATAGGCGAGGGGGACATGACCCAGGTGGCAAATTTTCGGAGAATTGGGTGGTTCACAAAGAAAAGGAATCGGCCTCTCAAAGTAATTTTCAAGGCAGAATCAACCCAAACCATGATCCTGCAGGAGAAAGCACGGCTGAGAGGCAAGCAGGAGTTCCGGAGTGTGTACCTCGATCGAGACAGAACACAGGACGAAAGGAAGACGATAAAAGAGAGAGTTCAAAAACGAAAGGAGAAATGGGAGGAAATGAAAAAGGAAAGCAGAATAACCCAGGATCAAATGGAAGGAGAAGCACCCCCCCCAGAAACACCTGCAGAAGGACTCCAGCCACGACACCCCCAAGGCAACTGAACAATCCAAGCCAACCATCACACACCGATCCCTCTGTTTCCACCCCCCGCACCACAGTTACAGTATTAGAACAGAAGTTGAAGGTTTGGTACACAAATGCAGATGGATTAACGAATAAACATGAGGAATGGCAAGAAAGAATCAATGAGAAGTCCCCAGACATCATAGCAGTTACAGAAACAAAACTCATGGAGACAGTAACAGATGCAATCTTCCCACCAGGATACCAGATCATGAGGAAAGATAGAAGGGGCAGGGGGGGAGGTGGGGTTGCTCTGCTAGTAAAAAACAGATGGAAATTCGAGAAAATGGAAGGCATAGATGAGACGGGAGAAAGAGACTACATAGCAGGTACACTTCAGTCTGGGGAACACAAAGTGGTCATTGCAGTGATGTATAATCCACCACAGAACTGCAGGAGGCCAAGAGAGGAATATGAAGAGAGCAACAGAGCAATGGTGGACACACTTGCTGAGGTGGCAAGAAGAGCTCATTCCAACAGAGCAAAGTTGCTGGTTATGGGGGATTTCAACCACAGGGAGATCGACTGGGAAAACCTGGAGCCACATGGGGGTCCCGAAACATGGAGAGCCAGGGTGTTGGACGTGATGCTGGAAAATCTCATGCACAACATGTTAAGGACACTACCAGAGTGAGAGGGGAGGATGAACCAGCAAGATTGGACCTTGTGTTCAACCTTGCCAGCTCAGACATTGAGGACATCAAGTATGAGAGTCCCCTAGGAGCTAGCGACCACGTGGTTCTGTGCTTTGAATACATAGTAGAGCTGCGAGTGGAGAGAATAACAGGAGTTGAATGGGAAAAGCCTGACTATAAAAGAGGGGACTACATAGGGTTGAAGAACTTCCTGCGGGAGGTCCAGTGGGACAGAGAACTGGCAGGAAAGCCAGTAAATGAAATGATGGAATATTTTTTATTTTTTTTATTATCACACCGGCCGATTCCCACCAAGGCAGGGTGGCCCGAAAAAGAAAAACTTTCACCATCATTCACTCCATCACTGTCTTGCCAGAAGGGTGCTTTACACTACAGTTTTTAAACTGCAACATTAACACCCCTCCTTCAGAGTGCAGGCACTGTACTTCCCATCTCCAGGACTCAAGTCCGGCCTGCCGGTTTCCCTGAATCCCTTCATAAATGTTACTTTGCTCACACTCCAACAGCACGTCAAGTATTAAAAACCATTTGTCTCCATTCACTCCTATCAAACACGCTCACGCATGCCTGCTGGAAGTCCAAGCCCCTCGCACACAAAACCTCCTTTACCCCCTCCCTCCAACCCTTCCTAGGCCGACCCCTACCCCGCCTTCCTTCCACTACAGACTGATACACTCTTGAAGTCATTCTGTTTCGCTCCATTCTCTCTACATGTCCGAACCACCTCAACAACCCTTCCTCAGCCCTCTGGACAACAGTTTTGGTAATCCCGCACCTCCTCCTAACTTCCAAACTACGAATTCTCTGCATTATATTCACACCACACATTGCCCTCAGACATGACATCTCCACTGCCTCCAGCCTTCTCCTCGCTGCAACATTCATCACCCACGCTTCACACCCATATAAGAGCGTTGGTAAAACTATACTCTCATACATTCCCCTCTTTGCCTCCAAGGACAAAGTTCTTTGTCTCCACAGACTCCTAAGTGCACCACTCACTCTTTTTCCCTCATCAATTCTATGATTCACCTCATCTTTCATAGACCCATCCGCTGACACGTCCACTCCCAAATATCTGAATACGTTCACCTCCTCCATACTCTCTCCCTCCAATCTGATATTCAATCTTTCATCACCTAATCTTTTTGTTATCCTCATAACCTTACTCTTTCCTGTATTCACCTTTAATTTTCTTCTTTTGCACACCCTACCAAATTCATCCACCAATCTCTGCAACTTCTCTTCAGAATCTCCCAAGAGCACAGTGTCATCGGCAAAGAGCAGCTGTGACAACTCCCACTTTGTGTGTGATTCTTTATCTTTTAACTCCACGCCTCTTGCCAAGACCCTCGCATTTACTTCTCTTACAACCCCATCTATAAATATATTAAACAACCACGGTGACATCACACATCCTTGTCTAAGGCCTACTTTTACTGGGAAAAAATTTCCCTCTTTCCTACATACTCTAACTTGAGCCTCACTATCCTCGTAAAAACTCTTCACTGCTTTCAGTAACCTACCTCCTACACCATACACTTGCAACATCTGCCACATTGCCCCCCTATCCACCCTGTCATACGCCTTTTCCAAATCCATAAATGCCACAAAGACCTCTTTAGCCTTATCTAAATACTGTTCACTTATATGTTTCACTGTAAACACCTGGTCCACACACCCCCTACCTTTCCTAAAGCCTCCTTGTTCATCTGCTATCCTATTCTCCGTCTTACTCTTAATTCTTTCAATTATAACTCTACCATACACTTTACCAGGTACACTCAACAGACTTATCCCCCTATAATTTTTGCACTCTCTTTTATCCCCTTTGCCTTTATACAAAGGAACTATGCATGCTCTCTGCCAATCCCTAGGTACCTTACCCTCTTCCATACATTTATTAAATAATTGCACCAACCACTCCAAAACTATATCCCCACCTGCTTTTAACATTTCTATCTTTATCCCATCAATCCCGGCTGCCTTACCCCCTTTCATTTTACCTACTGCCTCACGAACTTCCCCCACACTCACAACTGGCTCTTCCTCACTCCTACAAGATGTTATTCCTCCTTGCCCTATACACGAAATCACAGCTTCCCTATCTTCATCAACATTTAACAATTCCTCAAAATATTCCTTCCATCTTCCCAATACCTCTACCTCTCCATTTAATAACTCTCCTCTCCTATTTTTAACTGACAAATCCATTTGTTCTCTAGGCTTTCTTAACTTGTTAATCTCACTCCAAAACTTTTTCTTATTTTCAACAAAATTTGTTGATAACATCTCACCCACTCTCTCATTTGCTCTCTTTTTACATTGCTTCACCACTCTCTTAACTTCTCTCTTTTTCTCCATATACTCTTCCCTCCTTGCATCACTTCTACTTTGTAAAAACTTCTCATATGCTAACTTTTTCTCCCTTACTACTCTCTTTACATCATCATTCCACCAATCGCTCCTCTTCCCTCCTGCACCCACTTTCCTGTAACCACAAACTTCTGCTGAACACTCTAACACTACATTTTTAAACCTACCCCATACCTCTTCGACCCCATTGCCTATGCTCTCATTAGCCCATCTATCCTCCAATAGCTGTTTATATCTTACCCTAACTGCCTCCTCTTTTAGTTTATAAACCTTCACCTCTCTCTTCCCTGATGCTTCTATTCTCCTTGTATCCCATCTACCTTTTACTCTCAGTGTAGCTACAACTAGAAAGTGATCTGATATATCTGTGGCCCCTCTATAAACATGTACATCCTGAAGTCTACTCAACAGTCTTTTATCTACCAATACATAATCCAACAAACTACTGTCATTTCGCCCTACATCATATCGTGTATACTTATTTATCCTCTTTTTCTTAAAATATGTATTACCTATAACTAAACCCCTTTCTATACAAAGTTCAATCAAAGGGCTCCCATTATCATGATGGAATATGTAACAACAAAATGCAAGGAGGCAGTGGAAAAGTTTATTCCCAAGGGCAACAGTAACAACGGGAAGACCGGAACGAGCCCCTGGTTTACCCGACTGTGTAAGGAGGCAAAAACAAAGTGCAATAGAGAATGGAAAAAGTACAGAAGGCAGAGAACACACGAAAATAGGGAGATCAGTCGCAGAGCCAGGAATGAGTATGCACAGGTAAGGAGGGAGGCCCAGCGACAGTATGAAAATGACATAGCATCGAGAATCAACACTGACCCGAAACTGTTGTATAGCCACATCAGGAGGAAGACAACAGTCAAAGACCAGGTGATCAGATTAAGGACAGAAGGTGGAGAACTCACAAGAAATGATCAGGAGGTATGTGAGGAGCTGAACAGGAGATTTAAGGAAGTTTTTACAGTAGAGACAGGAAGGGCTGTGGGAAGACAGCACAGAAGGGAACATCAAGAGGGAATATACCAACAAGTGTTGGATGACATACGAACAACTGAGGAGGAGGTGAAGAAGCTCTTAAGTGACCTTGACACCTCAAAGGCAATGGGACCGGACAACATCTCCCCATGGGTCCTTAGAGAAGGAGCAGAGATGCTGTGCGTGCCTCTAACCACAATCTTCAACACATCCCTTGAAACTGGGCAACTACCTGAGAAATGGAAGACAGCTAATGTAGTCCCCATATTTAAGAAAGGAAACAGAAACGAGGCACTAAACTACAGACCTGTGTCTCTGACATGTATTGTGTGCAAAGTCATGGAGAAGATTATCAGGAGGAGAGTGGTCGAACACCTGGAAAGGAACAAGATTATAAATGAAAACCAGCATGGGTTCAGGGAAGGCAAATCCTGTATCACAAACCTCCTGGAGTTTTATGACAAGGTAACAGAAGTAAAACACGAGAGAGAGGGGTGGGTCAATTGCGTTTTCCTAGACTGCAGGAAGGCCTTTGACACAGTTCCCCACAAGAGATTAGTGCAGAAGCTGGAGGATCAGGCGCATGTAAAAGGGAGGGCACTGCAATGGATAAGGGAATACCTGACAGGGAGGCAGCAACGAGTCATGGTACGTGAAGAGGTATCACAGTGGGCGCCTGTTACGAGCGGGGTCCCACAGGGGTCAGTTCAAGAACCAGTGCTATTTTGATATATGTGAACGACATGATGGAAGGAATAGACTCTGAAGTGTCCCTGTTCGCAGATGATGTGAAGTTGATGAGAAGAATTAAATCGGACGAGGATGAGGCAGGACTGCAAAGAGACCTGGACAGGCTGGACATGTCGTCCAGTAACTGGCTTCTCGAATTCAATCCAGCCAAATGCAAAGTCATGAAGATTGGGGAGGGGCAAAGAAGACCGCAGACAGAGTATAGGCTAGGTGGACAAAGACTACAGACCTCACTCAGAGAGAAAGACCTTGGGGTGACCATAACACCGAGCACATCACCGGAGGCACACATCAACCAAATAACTGCTGCAGCATACGGGCGCCTGGCAAACCTGAGAATAGCGTTCCGATACCTTAATAAGGAATCGTTCAAGACACTGTACACTGTGTATGTTAGGCCCATACTGGAGTATGCAGCACCAGTCTGGAACCCACACCTGGTCAAGCACGTCAAGAAGTTAGAGAAAGTACAAAGGTTTGCAACAAGGCTAGTCCCAGAGCTCAAGGGAATATCGTACGAGGAAAGGTTAAGGGAAATCGGACTGACGACACTGGAGGACAGAAGGGTCAGGGGAGACATGATAACGACATACAAGATACTGCGGGGAATAGACAAGGTGGACAGAGATAGGATGTTCCAGAGAGGGGACACAGGGACAAGGGGTCACAACTGGAAGCTGAAGACTCAGACGAGTCACAGGGACGTTAGGAAGTATTTCTTCAGTCATAGAGTTGTCAGCAAGTGGAATAGCCTAGCAAGTGAAGTGGTAGAGGCAGGAACCATACATAGTTTTAAGAAGAGGTATGACAAAGCTCAGGAAGCAGAGAGAGAGAGGACCTAGTAGCGATCAGTGAAGAGGCGGGGCCAGGAGCTGAGTATCGACCCCTGCAACCACAATTAGGTGAGTACACACACAACATTCAGCAGAAGAGCAGTCGTAGAGCCAGAAATGAATATGCGCAGATAAGAAGGGAGGTCCAATGACAATATGAAAACGACATAGCGGCAAAAGCCAAATCTGACCCGAAGCTGTTATACAGCCACATCAGGAGGAAAACAACAGTCAAGGACCCGGTAATCAGGCTAAGGAAGGAAGGAGGAGAGACAACAGTATGTCAAGGAACTCAACAAGAGATTCAAAGAAGTGTTCACAGAGGAGACAGAAGGGACTCCAGAAAGACGGAGAGGTGGGGTACACCACCAAGTGCTGGACACAGTACACACAACCGAGGAAGAAGTGAAGAGGCTTCTGAGTGAGCTAGATACCTCAAAGGCAATGGGGCCGGATAACATCTCCCCATGGGTCCTGAGAGAGGGAGCAGAGGCGCTATGTGTACCCCTAACAACAATATTCAATACATCTATCGAAACATGGAGATTGCCTGAGGCATGGAAGACAGCAAATGTAGTCCCAATCTTTAAAAAAGGAGACAGACATGAAGCATTAAACTACAGACCAGTGTCACTGACATGTAGAGTATGCAAAGTCATGGAGAAGATTATCAGAAGAAGAGTGGTGGAACACCTAGAAAGGAATGATCTCATCAACAGCAGCCAACATGGTTTCAGGGACGGGAAGTTCTGTGTCACAAACCTACTGGAGTTCTATGACAGGGTGAGAGCAATAAGACAAGAGAGAGAGGGTTGGGTGGATTGTATTTTCTTGGACTGCTAGAAGACGCTTGACACAGTTCCACACAAGAGATTATGCAAAAACTGGAGGACCAAGCATGGATAACAGGGAAGGTTCTACAATGGATCAGGGAATACTTGTCAGGAAGACAGCAGCGAGTCATGGTACGTGGCGAGGTGTCAGAGTGGAACCCTGTGACAAGCGGGGTCCCACAGGGGTCAGTCCTAGGACCAGTGCTGTTTCTGGTATTTGTGAACGACATGACGGAAGGAATAGACTCCGAAGTGTCCCTTTTTGCAGATGACGTGAAGTTGATGAAAAGAATTCATTCGATTGAAGACCGGGAAGAACTACAAAGGGATCTGGACAGGCTGCAGACCTGGTCCAGCAATTGGCTCCTGGAGTTCAACCCCATCAATTGCAAAGTCATGTAGATTGGGGAAGGGCAAAGAAGACCGCAGATGGAATACAGTCTAGGGGGCCAAAGACTACAAACCTCACTCAAGGAAAAAGATCTTGGGGTGAGTATAACACCAGGCACATCTCCTGAAGCGCACATCAACCAAATAACTGCTGCAGCATATGGGCGCCTAGCAAACCTCAGAACAGCATTCCGACATCTTAATGAGGAATCGTTCAGGATCCTGAACACCGTGTACGTTAGGCCCATATTGGAGTATGGGGCACCAGTCTGGAACCCACACCTAGCCAAGCATATAAAGAATCTAGAGAAAGTGCAAAGGTTTGCAACAAGACTTGTCCCAGTGCTAAGAGGTATGTCCTACGGGGAGAGGTTAAGGGTTTTCAACCTGACGACACTGGAGGACGGGAGAGATAGGGGGGACATGATAAAGACATACAAAATACTGAGAAGAATTGACATGGTGCACAAAGACAGGATGTTCCAGAGATGGGACACAGCAACAAGGGGGCACAGTTGTAAGTTGAAGGCACAAATGAATCACAGGGATGTTAGGAAGTATTTCTTCAGCCACAGAGTAGTCAGGAAGTGGAATAGTCTGGGAAGCGATGTAGTGGAGGCAGGATCCATACATAGCTCTAAGCAGAGGTATGATAAAGCTCACGGTTAGCAAACCTAAGAACAGCATTCCGACATCTTAAAAAGACATCGTTCAGGACCCTGTACACTGTGTATGTTAGACCCATATTGGGGTATGCGGCACCAGTTTGGAACCCACATCTAGCAAAGCACGTAAATAAACTAGAGAAAGTACAAAGGTTTGCAACAAGACTAGTCCCAGAGCTAAGGGTTATGTCCTACGAGTAGAGATTAAGGGAAATCGACATGACGACACTGGAGGACAGGAGAAATAGGAGGGACATGATAACAACATATAAAATACTGAGAGGAACTTACAAGGTGGACAGAGACAGAATGTTCCTCAGATGGGACACAGCAACAAGGGAACACAGTTGGAAATTGAAGACACAGGACCAAGGCAAACACATAACTACGTGCTGTGTGCTTGGTTCATATAGGATCAGTGGCGTAGTGGTAAGGTGATACGTACATTGTGCTGTCTCTGGAGGCAGTACAAGGTTCGTAGGGTTGAGTCCTGACCTGCCGCAGTTTGGTAAATGATATAGTAGTATGTGAAGACATACGAAAAGAATAATTTTCTAAAGTTACCCCCGAATAATTCTATTGTGTGCACATTTTGTCTGGTGATGGCCTAGAGAAAACGATAATTCTTGCAGTCACTTTGACAAGCCGCCCGGCTACCACATCTCATATTTATTTATTTATTTATTTATTTATTTATTTATTTACAATTTGAGCACACATACAGAGGTACAAAAAAATACAGATAAGAGCAGCATGCCAAAGCCACTTATACTATGCATAGCATTACGGACTGGCTTAAAATTAACTTAAGATTAACTAAGCAATGATGAAATCAGTGATAAAACATTAATGTAAACAGATTACTATAAAGCACAAGTGAGTATTACAAAGACAGGTCATATGGTTGCATGCATTGTTGTACATTCAGTAGAATGGAGTATTCTGTTAGGTAGTGTATTTAAAAAATAATAAAGTTAGATTGGGTTTTAGGTTTAACATTTATGTGATATAATTGTGAGAAACATTTAAGATATACAATTTATAAGGTTCAGTTATTCAGTATTTATTTGGTTTTGGGTGAGTAAGTGATCTTTGAGAAGAGACTTGAATTTATAAACAGGTAGTGTTTCTTTTATATTTACAGGTAATGAATTCCAGATTTTAGGGCCTTTTATGTGCATTGAGTTTTTGCATAGCGTGAGATGGACACGAGGAACATCAAAGAGTGATCTGTGCCTTGTGTTATGGTCATGTGTTCTGTTGAGGTTGGCAAGGAGATGTTTGAGGGGAGGGTTAATATCAGAGTTAAGTGTTCTATGTATGTAATAGGTGCAGTAATAAGTATGGATGTTTTGTATGGTGAGTAGGTTGAGTGTATTGAATATTGGTGGAGTGTGCTGCCTGTAGTGAGAATTTGTTATCATTCTAACTGCAGCCTTTTGTTGGGTAATTAGTGGTCTGAGATGGTTACTTGTTGTTGAGCCCCATGCACAAATTCCATAGGTGAGATAGGGGTAAATAAGAGAGTGATATAGGGCCAGGAGGGCTGACTGTGAAGCATAGTACCGTATCTTCGATAGTATGCCTACAGTCTTGGAAATTTTCTTAGAAATTTGTTGTATATGTGTATGAAATTTGAGTCTATTATCAAGGTGGATTCCTAAGAATTTTCCCTCTGTTAGCTTTGTGATAGGTGATCCGTTTATCATTATGTTAAGAGGGACATCTGTAGCTCTGTTACCAAACTGAATGAAGTAGGTTTTGTCAATGTTTAGTGTAAGTTTGTTAGTCCTCATCCAGGTAGATATTTTCTGTAATTCGGTATTTACAGTATTGGCTAGCGTGACTGGGCTCGGGTGAGAGAAGACGTATGTAGTGTCTTCTGCAAATAGTGTGGGTTTGAGTAATTGCGAAGCATTTGGTAGGTCATTTATGTATAGGAGAAAGAGAAGAGGGCCAAGGACACTTCCCTGTGGGACACCAACTGTAATTGGTTGTGCGGAAGAGTTTGCCCCATTTGCGTACACATATTGGCTTCTGTTGCTGAGGTATGACTTGAGGTAGTTGAGGGAGTGCCCTCTTATACCATAGTGTGACAATTTTATGTGGAGCAAGTCATGGTCAACTGTATCAAAAGCTTTACGTAAGTCAATGAAGATCCCCAGTGGGACTTCTTTTTTCTCTATTGCAGTGTATATATGTTCTAGCATGTGTATAATAGCATCATTAGTATTTTTATTAGGCCTGAATCCAAATTTATTATACTGTGGGTGTATGTATAGTTAGTAAGTTTATTCATGTATACACAAATACAGTTACACAGATTATTATACATAGCAGCATATGCGTAGAGAACCTAGGATAACCCAAAAAAGTCGAAGTGACTTATTTCCATTGGGGTCCTTTTGTTACCTTATCGATAATATTACATTAATATAAAAATCAAATGTGGCAGATAACAAATTATAAAAAAAGACACATAAAACAAATTATATAAAATATTGAATAAACGATGATAGAGATAGAATGAGTAGATCACAAGAAGTATGACAATACATGTATATAAAAAAATATGAAGAATACTAAATTATAATAAATTTCATTCAGAAAATTAATTACATGGACAAGGTTCTTTGTCTCCACACACTTCTCAGTGAACCACTCACCTTTTTCCCCTCGTCAGTTCTATGATTCATTTTATCTTTCATAGACCCATCCGCTGACACGTCCACTCCTCAATATCTGAATACATTCACCTCCTCCATACTCTCTCCCTCCAATCAGATATCCAGTCTTTCGTCACCTAATTTTTATGTTATCCTCATCACCTTCCTCTTTCCTATATTCATTTCTAATTTCCTTCTTTTACATACACTACCAAACTCATCCACCAACCTCTGCAACTTCTCTTCAGAATCTCCCAAAATCACAGTGTCATCAGCAAAGAGCAACTGTGACAACTCCCACTTTGTGTTAAATTCTTTAACTTTTAACCCCATCTATAAATATATTCAACAACCATGGTGACATCACACATCCTTGTCTAAGGCCTACTTTTACTGGGAAATAATCTCCTTCTCTCCTTCATTCTCTAACATGGGCCTCACTATCCTTTTAAAATCTCTTCACTGCTTTCAGTAACCTACCTCCTATACGATACACCTGCAACATCTGCCACATTGCCCCCCTATCCACCCTGTCATACGCCTTTTCCAAATCCATAAATGCCACAAAAACCTCTTTACCCTTATCTAAATACTGTTCACTTATATGTTTCACTGTAAACACCTGGTCCACACACCCCCTACCCTTCCTAAAGCCTCCTTGTTCATCTGCTATCCTACTCTCCGTCTCACTCTTAATTCTTTCAATAATAACTCTACCATACACTTTACCAGATATACTCATCAGACTTGTTCCCCTATAATTTTTGCACTCTCTACTGTCCCCTTTGCCTTTATACAAAGGAACTATGCATGCTCTCTGCCAATCCCTAGGTACCTTACCCTCTTCCATACATTTATTAAATAAAGCACCAGCCACTCCAAAACTATATCCCCACCTGCATTTAACATTTATATCTTTTCTCATCAGTCCCAGCTGCCTTACCTCCTTTCATTCTACCCACTACCTCACGAACTTCCCCCACACTCATAACTCGTTCTTCCTCACTCCTATAAGATGTTATTCCTTCTTGCCCTATACACGAAATCACAGTTTCCCTATATTCGTAAATATAACAGTTCCTCAAAATATTCCCTCCATCTTCCCAATGGAAATAAGTCATTCTGTCTGATTTTTTTGGGTTATCCTAGGTTCTCTATACATATGCTGCTATATGATAATTCTATGTGACTGTATTTGTGTATACCTGAATAAACTTTCTTACTTACTACTTACTTACCCAATTCCTCTAACTCTCCATTTAATAACTCTCCTCTCCTATTGTTAATTATCAAATCCCTTCGTTTCCTAGGCTTCCTCAACTTATTAATCTCACTCCAAAAGTTTTGTTATTTTCAACAAAATTTGTTGATAACATCTCACCCACTCTCATTTATTCACTTTTTACATTGCTTTACCACTCTCTTAACCTCTCTTTTTCTCTCCATATACTCTTCCTTCCTTGCATCATTTCTATTTTGATAAAACTTCTCATATGCTAACTTTTTCTCCCTTACTACTCTCTTTTCATCATCATTCCACCAATCGCTCCTCTTCCCTCCCGCACACACTTTCCTATAACCACAAACTTCTGCTGAACACTCTAACACTAAATTCTTAAACCTACCCTGTACATCTTCGACCCCATTGCCTATACTCTCATTAGCTCATCTATCCACCAATAGTTGTTTATATCTTACCTTAACTGCCTCCTCCATTAGTTTATAAACCTTCACCTCTCTCTTACTTGCTGCTTCTATTTTCCTTGTATCCCATCTTCCTTTTACTCTCACTGTAGCTACAACTAAAACGTAATCCGATATATCTGTGGCCCCTCTGTAAACATCTTACTGAATGCATAAAAGGGCAGCTGTGAGTTATATTATATTGTTCATTAAAGTCAGGAAACACAGGAAACATAGACCTAAAACTGCTGCAACACCAACTGACTCCAAATGTTGTGATGTATTTATGTGTGTGTGAGTTCTCGCCTAATTGTGGTTTCAGGGGTCGAGTCATAGCTCCTGGCCCGGCATCTTCAATTGTCGCTACTAGGAAACTCCTTCCTTTCTCCGTGAGCTGTATCATACCTGTCTCTGTCCACCTTGTTTATATCATGTTCCCCCTGTCCCTCCTGTCCTCCAGTGTCATCAAGTCAATTTCCCTTAACCTTTCCTCATAGAACATGCCCCTTAACTCCGGAACTACTCTCGTTGCAAACCTTTGCACTTTCTCTAATTTTCTGACGTGCTTGTCCAAGTGTGGGTTCCAAACTGGTGCTTCACACTCCAATATGGGTCTGATGCACAAGGTGTACAGAGTCCTGAATGACTCCTTTCTGAGATGTCGGAATGCTATTCTTAGGTTTGGTAGTCGCCCGTATGCCGCAGCAGTCATTTGGTTGATATACATCTCAAGAGATGTGTTCGGTGTTATACTCACAACAAAATCCTTTTCCTTGAGTGAGGTTTGTAGTCTTTGGCCACCTACACTGTATTCTGTCTGCGGTCTTCCCTGCCCTTTCCTGATCTTCATGACTTTGCACTTGGCGGGGTTGAACTCCAGGAGCTATTTGCTAGACCCGGCCTGTATCCTGTCCAGATCTCATTGTAATCTTGCCTCATTAACGTCACATCGTCTACGAACAGAGACACTTCTGAGTCTAGTCCTTCGTCATGTCATTCACATATACAAGAAACAGCACCGGCCATAATGCTGATCCCTGTGGAACTCCGCTCGTCACAGGCGCCCACTCCGACACCTCGTCGTGTACCGTGACTCTACTGCCTTCCAGTCAGGTATTCTTCTGTCCATTGCAATGCCTTCACTGTTATACGTGCCTGTTCCTCTAACTTTTGCACTAATCTCTTGGGTGGAACTGTATCAAATGCCTTCTTACAGTCCAAGAAAATTCAATCAACCCACCCCTCTCTCTCTTGTCTTACTGCTGTCACCTTGTCAAAGACCTTCGACTACTCCTCTTATTCTCCTGGGTTCTTTGCCTCCTATACTTTTTCCTTTCTTTTGAATATTTAGTTTTGGCCTCTCTACTCCTCTGGATGAACTAAGGGCTCGCTCTGGCCTTCCCATTATTTCTGTTGCTCTTGGGTTCAAACCTATCTTCTGTTGCCTTATATAATGTTGTTACACATTCCATCATCTAATTTACTGATTTCCCTGCCAGTTCTCTGTTCCACTGAACCTCGTGAAGGAAGTTCCTCATACCTGTGTAGTCCCCCTTTTTATAGTTTGGCTTTTCCCATCCAACTCCTGTTACCCTCTCTACTTGTAATTCAACTATGCATTCAAAACACAGAACCATGTGATCACTAGCTCCAAGGGGCCTCTCATATGTGATGTCCTCAAAGTTTGAACTGCTCAGGGTGAACACAAGGTCCAGTTTTGCTGGTTCATCCTCCCCTCTCTCTCTGGTAGTGTACTTAACATGTTGATGCATAAGATTTTCCAGTACCACATCCATCACTTTGGGTCTCCATGTTTCGGGGCCCCCATGTGGCTCCATGTTTTCACAGTCGATCTCCCTGTGGTTGAAATCGCCCATAACCGGGGTGGCCCGGTGGTCTGGTGGCTAAAACTCCCGCTTCACACACGGAGGGCCCGGGTTCGATTCCCGGCGGGTGGAAATTCTGACACGTTTCCTTACACCTATTGTCCTGTTCACCTAGCAGCAAATAGGTACCTGGGTGTTAGTCGACTGGTGTGGGTCGCATCCTGGGGGACAAGATTAAGGACCCCAATGGAAATAAGTTAGACAGTCCTCGATGACGCACTGACTTTCTTGGGTTATCCTGGGTGGCTAACCCTCCGGGGTTAAAAATCCGAACGAAATCTTATCTTATCTTACCAGTAAGTTTGCTCTGCTCGAGTGAGCACTTCTTGCCACCTTGGCCAGTGTGCCCACCATTGCTCTGTTGCTCTATTCATATTCCTCTCTTGGCCTCCTGCAGTTCTGTGGTGGATTATACAACACTTCAATGACTACCTTATATTCCCCAGACTGAAGTGTACCTGCTATGTAGTACCTTCATCCAATCTCGTCCATGCCTTCCATTTCCTCAAATCTCCATCGGTCTTTTATGAGCAGTGCAACCCTCTCCTCCCCCTTTGCTCCTTCTGTCTTTCCTCAGGATCTGATATCCTGGTGGGAAGATTGCGTCTGTTATTGTCTCAGTGAGTTTCGTTTCTGTGACTGCTATGATGTCTGGGGACTTCTCATTAATTCTTTCATGTCACTCCTCATATTTATTTGTTATTCCATCAGCGTTCGTGTACCAAACCTTCAACTTCTTTTCTAATACTGTGATCTTGGGAGAAGATTGGGGTTGGGGGATCAGGAGCCCTGGAGGGGTCTATGGGGGGTTGCAGTGGGGGTGGTGGCAGAATTCCCATAGGGGGTTGCTGTATGGGTGGGGTTTGTGGTGTTGGGGTGGGGGGCAGAGGGATCAGCGTGTGAGTGTCGGTTTAGATTGCTGAGTTGCCTTGGGGTTGTTGCGGTTGGAGTCCTCCTGTGGGTGTTTCTGGAGGGTGTGTTTGCCCTTCCACCTGCATCTAGGTTCTTCTGCTCATCTTTGTCATTTCCTCTCGTTTCTCCTTTAATTTTTGTACTCTCTCTTTCAGTATCAACCTTTCCTCTTGTGTTCTGTCTCGATCGAGATCCACAATCTGGTACTCTTGTTTGTCTCTCAGTAGTGCTTTCTCCTGCAGAATCATGGTTCGAGTTGATTCTGCCTTGAAAATTACTTTGAGAGGCCATTTCCATCCCCTTGCAAACCACCCAATTCTCCGAAAATTTGCCACCTGGGTCATGTCGCCCTCACCTATTGCTTTCATACCTTCAATCACTTTTTTCTCCCCCTGTTTCCTTTCATCATAAGTTTCCCCTTCAATTTCCTGGAGCCCGTAGACAAAAACTGATCTCGCCCTTTCCTTCTCCCACTGTGTCTCCCATTGCATCCTCTGAGGTGTTTTAATTCCTTCCATTGGAGCATTCCTTCCTTCAAGCCCTTCCCTGGCTGATGCCCCTATGCTCAGTGGACTGTCTTTCCTGCTCAGCTGTTTGTGGCCCCTGCAGGTGTCTGTTAGAGTCTCTGCATGCCATAGCCTCTTTGTTGTCTTCAGATTTCTCATTTGTTCCTACTGTGCTCCTCATCTTTGCCTTGGCCCATGTGGGTCTGATAGGACCCTTCTATGCAGTATAGCATCTATGCTCCCTCCAGGCCCTTTGTCTGTGCCTGATGCAGAAGTTCCTGATGTTATGTCTGTACCGTCATTTTTCTCTTTAAGCTGTTTCAGGTTTCTCAATTCGTCTTTTAAGCACTGTATCTTGGCTTCTGCTTCTATGACTTGTTGCTCCCACTTCCTGCTCTCTGCAACTATCCTCTCCTCCATTTTCCTACCAAGCTCTTCTAGTTTCCTTCCCCAGACTTCCTTTTTTTAAGCTCTGCCTCCCAATCTTCCCTTCCAGGTTCCACCAGACCCCTGGTTGGTCTTACTGTTATGTACAAGGCCAATATTGTCAAAGTACCACACTTGGATCCACTTTGAGGACAGTATGAAGCAAGTTTCTATACCACAAGATGGGCAGAAAGCAGCAACTTCACTATGGCTGTACCCTTCTCCAGAACATCACTTCGTCTGAGATCATTTATTCCCAGGATGACTCGAGTCTGGAACACATTCGTACAGCATAATGATGTCAACGAGATAAAGTCAGTTGATCAGATGAAAATGCTGGCCCACAGATGGCTCCAACTTCATCCTGTTCCCTACTTGTATGTTTCATAACAATAAAAATGCTTTCAAATGAGCTGATGTAGGTAACAGCTCTTAGCTTGTCAATAAAGCTAGGGATCCTTAACCTAACCTTGTCAAACCTTGTGTAAAAAAAAAAAAAGGACAAAGTGATGGAGAGTGGGACAGGATGTCTAGTGGGTGGGTAGGTTGGGGGGTGTATGGTTGTGAAGGGACTGTTTACACGGCTGTGTGTATGTGTGTGTGTGTGTGCCCAGAAATAATGCTCCTCACTTCTAAGTATCCATACCACTAATAAAATACCAATAGTAATACTAGTAATTCTAAAACTAATCCATAACATTTCATGACGGGGCCACCGCCGGGTTGCCATCTGGAGAAGACCCGGGCCGAAAGTGCCCGCAAACCAACATCAATCAATCAACTTATCCATACTACTAATAAAATCCATACTACTAATAAAATATCAAATATACTAGTAATTCTAAAACTTAGCCTCTCTCAGCTTCTCCAAGTGTCTACACTTGTGCTAGTGTGTGTGTGCGTGTGTGTTTGATGATTAATCCTCGCTGGCTACCCACCTTCCCTCCTCATGCATTCATCAATCCTATCTCCACCTTATCTATGCTGTTTCTACTTTAATTGTGGTAATAGCT
>NC_091300.1:46421318-46456318 GCF_038502225.1 Cherax quadricarinatus
CCTAGGGGGGCAGACACTCCACAGGTCACATCCACCCTCGGGGTGCAGACACTCCACAGGTCACATCCACCCTCCGGGTGCAGACACTATTCAGGTCAACTCCACCCTCGGGGTGCAGACACTCCACAGGTCAACTCCACCCTAGGGGGGCAGACACTCCACAGGTCACATCCACCCTCGGGGTGCAGACACTCCACAGGTCAACTCCACCCTCGGGGTGCAGACACTCCACAGGTCAACTCCACCCTCGGGGTGCAGACACTCCACAGGTCAACTCCACCCTAGGGGGGCAGACACTCCACAGGTCACATCCACCCTCGGGGTGCAGACACTCAATAGGTCAACTCCACCCTCGGAGTGTAGACACTCCACAGGTCACATCCACCCTCTTGGTGCAGACACTCCACAGGTCACATCCACCCTCGGGGTGCAGACTCTCCACAGGTCATATCCACCCTCGGGGTGCAGACACTCCACAGGTCACATCCACTCTCGGGGTGCAGACACTCCACAGGTCACATTCACCCTCGGGGTGCAGACACTCCACAGGTCACATCCACCTTCAGGGTGCAGACACTCCACAGGTCACATCCACCCTCGGGGTGCAGACGCTCCACGGGTCACATCCACCCTCTGGCTGCACACACTCCACAGATCACATCCACCCTCGGGGTGCAGACACCCCACAGGTCACATTCACCCTCGGGGTGCAGACACTCCACAGGTCACATCCACCCTCGGGGAGCAGACACTCAATAGGTCAACTCCACCGTCGGGGAGCAGAAACTCCACAGGTCAACTCCACCCTCGATGTGCAGACACTCCACAGGTCACATCCACCTTCGGGGTGAAGACACTCCACAGGTCACATCCACCCTCGGGGTACAGACAATCCACAGGTCACATCCACCCTCATGGTGCAGACACTCCACAGGTCACATCCACCCTCGGGGTGCAGACACTCCACAGGTCGCATCCACCCTCGGGGTGCAGACGCTTCAAAGGTCACATCTACCCTCGGGGTGCAGACGCTCCACAGGTCTCATCCACCCTCGGGCTGCAGACACTCCACAGGTTACATCCACCCTCGGGCTGCAGACACTCCACAGGTTACATCTACCCTCGGGGTGCAGACACTCCACAGGTCACATCCACCCTCGGGGTGCAGACACTCCATAGGTTACATCCACCCTCGGGATGCAGACGCTCCACAGGTCACATCCACCCTCGGGGTGCAGACACTCCACAGGTCGCATCCACCCTCGGGGTGCAGACGCTTCAAAGGTCACATCTACCCTCGGGGTGCAGACGCTCCACAGGTCTCATCCACCCTCGGGCTGCAGACACTCCACAGGTTACATCCACCCTCGGGGTGCAGACACTCCACAGGTCACATCCACCCTCGGGGTGCAGACACTCCATAGGTTACATCCACCCTCGGGATGCAGACGCTCCACAGGTCACATCCACCCTCGGGGTGCAGACACTCCACAGGTCAGCTACTGCCTCGGGGTGCAGACACTCCACAGGTCAACTCCACCCTCGGGGTTCAGACACTTCACAGGTCAGCTGCACCCTCAGGGTGCAGACGCTCCACAGGTCAGTTCCACCCTCGGGGTGCAGGCACTCCACAGGTCAGCTCCAACCTCGGGGTGCAGACACTCCACAGGTTAGCTCCACCCTCGGGGTGCAGACACACCACAGGTCAGCTCCACCCTCGGGGTGCAGACGCTCCACAGGTCACATCCACCCTCGGGGTGCAGACGCTTCACAGGTCACATCCTCCCTCGGCTGTGCAGACACTCCACAGGTCACATCCTCCCTCGGGGGTGCAGACGCTCCACAGGTCACATCCACCCTCGGGGTGCAGACGCTCCACAGGTCACATCCACCCTCGGGGTGCAGACGCTCCACAGGTCACATCCACCCTTGGGGTGCAGACACTCCACAGGTCACATCCACCCTCGGGGTGCAGACGCTCCACAGGTCACATCCACCCTCGGGGTGCAGACGCTCCACAGGTCACATCCACCCTCGGGGTGCAGACGCTCTACAGGTCACATCCACCCTCGGGGTGCAGACGCTCCACAGGTCACATCCACCCTCGGGGTGCAGGCACTCCACCGGCCAGCTCCAACCTCGGGGTGCAGGCACTCCACAGGTCAACTCCACTCTCGGGGTGCAGACACACCACAGGTCAGCTCCACCCTCGGGATGTAGACACTCCACAGGTCACATCCACCCTCGGGGTGCAGACACTCCTCAGGTCAGCTCCACCCTCGGGGTGCAGACACTCCACAGGTCAACTCCACCCTCGGGGTGCAGACACTCCACAGGTCACATCCACCCTCGGGGTGCAGACGCTCCACAGGTCACATCCACCCTCGGGGTGCAGACGCTCCACAGGTCACATCCACCCTTGGGGTGCAGACACTCCACAGGTCACATCCACCCTTGGGGTGCAGACACTCCACAGGTCTCACCAACCCTCGGAATGCAGACGCTCCAGAGGTCACATCCACCCTCAGGGTGCAGACGCTCCACATGTCAGCTCCACCCTCGGAGTGCACACACTCCACAGGTCAGCTCCACCCTCAGGGTGCAGACGCTCCACAGGTCAGTTCCACCCTCGGGGTGCAGACGCTCCACAGGTCAGTTCCACCCTCAGGGTGCAGACACTCCACAGGTCAGTTCCACCCTCGGGGTGCAGACGCTCCACAGGTCAGTTCCACCCTCGGGGTGCAGACGCTCCACAGGTCAGTTCCACCCTCGGGGTGCAGACACTCCACAGGTCAGCTCCACCCTCAGGGTGCAGACGCTCCACAGGTCAGTTCCACCCTCGGGGTGCAGACGCTCCACAGGTCAGCTCCACCCTCAGGGTGCAGACGCTCCTCAGGTCAGCTCCACCCTCAGGGTGCAGACGCTCCACAGGTCAGATCCACCCTCAGGGTGTAGACACTCCACAGGTCAGCTCCACCCTCAGGGTGCAGACGCTCCTCAGGTCAGCTCCACCCTCAGGGTGCAGACGCTCCACAGGTCACATCCACCCTCAGGGTGTAGACACTCCACAGGTCACATCCACCCTCGGGGTGCAGACGCTCCACAGGTCACATCCACCCTCAGGGTGTAGACACTCCACAGGTCAGCTCCACCTTCGGGATGTAGACACTCCACAGGTCAGCTCCACCCACGGGATGTAGACACTCCACAGGTCAGCTCCACCCACGGGATGTAGACACTCCACAGGTCAGCTCCACCCACGAGATGTAGACACTCCACAGGTCAGCTCCACCCACGGGATGTAGACACTCCACAGGTCAGCTCCACCCACGGGATGTAGACACTCCACAGGTCAGCTCCACCCACGGGATGTAGACACACCACAGGTCAGCTACACCTTCGGGGTGCAGACACACCATTTTGTTTCTTTTTAATATTTAAGTTTTGTAGTCTAGTTTTTTTAGCAGATGGATTATCAATACAAGTGTTCATGTGGCGAAGCTTTGTTTTACCTCTCATAAGTAGTAATACATTATTTACTTTCAGGTGTACTTCACCTTGTCTCACGTCAATTATATTTGTCGCCATCATACGTATATGTGCATCTTTCATATTCTCATGCAGTTCTCCATGTATTTTTGCCTGTATTTCAGTGTATATCTGCACCTAAATTTCACTTTCCACTTTCCCCAGTCACACCTTCACATGTAGTACACATTCCCCTGTCACCTATCGTTCACTTTTCAAATCTACCTCTTGTCTCTTAACACCTTCACCTGTAGCTCACCTAACATCTTCACCTGTTCTACACATTACATCTTCACCTGCTGTACATCTTACATCTTCACCTCTTGTTTACCTTACATCTTCAACTGCTGTTTACCTTACATCTTTACCTGTTATTTACCTTGCATCTTCACCTGTTTACCTTACATCTTCACCTGTTATTTACCTTGCATCTTCACCTGTTTACCTTACATCTTCACCTGTTGTTTACCTTACATCTTCACCTGTTGTTTACCTTACATCTTCACCTGCTGATCACCTTACATCTTCACCTGCTGATCACCTTACATCTTCACCTGCTGATTACCTTACATCTTCACCTGCTGATCACCTTACATCTTCACCTGCTGATCACCTTACATATTCACCTGCTGATTACCTTACATCTTCACCTGCTGATCACCTTACATCTTCACCTGCTGATTACCTTACATCTTCACCTGCTGATTACCTTACATCTTCACCTGCTGATCACCTTACATCTTCACCTGCTGATTACCTTACATCTTCACCTGCTGATCACCTTACATCTTCACCTGCTGATCACCTTACATCTTCACCTGCTGTTTACCTTACATCTTCACCTGCTGATCACCTTACATCTTCACCTGCTGATTACCTTACATCTTCACCTGCTGATTACCTTACATCTTCACCTGCTGATTACCTTACATCTTCACCTGCTGATCACCTTACATCTTCACCTGCTGATCACCTTACATCTTCACCTGCTGATCACCTTGCATCTTCACCTGCTGATTACCTTACATCTTCACCTGCTGATCACCTTACATCTTCACCTGCTGATCACCTTACATCTTCACCTGCTGATCACCTTACATCTTCACCTGCTGATTACCTTACATCTTCACCTGCTGATTACCTTACATCTTCACCTGCTGATTACCTTACATCTTCACCTGCTGATTACCTTACATCTTCACCTGCTGATTACCTTACATCTTCACCTGCTGATCACCTTACATCTTCACCTGCTGATTACCTTACATCTTCACCTGCTGATCACCTTACATCTTCACCTGCTGATCACCTTACATCTTCACCTGCTGATCACCTTACATCTTCACCTGCTGATCACCTTACATCTTCACCTGCTGATTACCTTACATCTTCACCTGCTGATTACCTTACATCTTCACCTGCTGATTACCTTACATCTTCACCTGCTGATCACCTTACATCTTCACCTGCTGATTACCTTACATCTTCACCTGCTGATTACCTTACATCTTCACCTGCTGATTACCTTACATCTTCACCTGCTGATCACCTTACATCTTCACCTGCTGATCACCTTACATCTTCACCTGCTGATCACCTTACATCTTCACCTGCTGATCACCTTACATCTTCACCTGCTGATTACCTTACATCTTCACCTGCTGATTACCTTACATCTTCACCTGCTGATTACGTTACATCTTCACCTGCTGATCACCTTACATCTTCACCTGCTGATTACCTTACATCTTCACCTGCTGATCACCTTACATCTTCACCTGCTGATTACCTTACATCTTCACCTGCTGATCACCTTACATCTTCACCTGCTGATCACCTTACATCTTCACCTGCTGATCACCTTACATCTTCACCTGCTGATTACCTTACATCTTCACCTGCTGATCACCTTACATCTTCACCTGCTGATTACCTTACATCTTCACCTGCTGATCACCTTACATCTTCACCTGCTGATCACCTTACATCTTCACCTGCTGATCACCTTACATCTTCACCTGCTGATCACCTTACATCTTCACCTGCTGATCACCTTACATCTTCACCTGCTGATTACCTTACATCTTCACCTGCTGATCACCTTACATCTTCACCTGCTGATTACCTTACATCTTCACCTGCTGATTACCTTACATCTTCACCTGCTGATTACCTTACATCTTCACCTGCTGATCACCTTACATCTTCACCTGCTGATTACCTTACATCTTCACCTGCTGATTACCTTACATCTTCACCTGCTGATTACCTTACATCTTCACCTGCTGATCACCTTACATCTTCACCTGCTGATTACCTTACATCTTCACCTGCTGATCACCTTACATCTTCACCTGCTGATTACCTTACATCTTCACCTGCTGATCACCTTACATCTTCACCTGCTGATTACCTTACATCTTCACCTGCTGATCACCTTACATCTTCACCTGCTGATTACCTTACATCTTCACCTGCTGATTACCTTACATCTTCACCTGCTGATTACCTTACATCTTCACCTGCTGATTACCTTACATCTTCACCTGCTGATCACCTTACATCTTCACCTGCTGATCACCTTACATCTTCACCTGCTGATCACCTTACATCTTCACCTGCTGATTACCTTACATCTTCACCTGCTGATTACCTTACATCTTCACCTGCTGATCACCTTACATCTTCACCTGCTGATTACCTTACATCTTCACCTGCTGATCACCTTACATCTTCACCTGCTGATCACCTTACATCTTCACCTGCTGATCACCTTACATCTTCACCTGCTGATTACCTTACATCTTCACCTGCTGATCACCTTACATCTTCACCTGCTGATTACCTTACATCTTCACCTGCTGATTACCTTACATCTTCACCTGCTGATCACCTTACATCTTCACCTGCTGATCACCTTACATCTTCACCTGCTGATCACCTTACATCTTCACCTGCTGATCACCTTACATCTTCACCTGCTGATCACCTTACATCTTCACCTGCTGATCACCTTACATCTTCACCTGCTGATTACCTTACATCTTCACCTGCTGATCACCTTACATCTTCACCTGCTGATCACCTTACATCTTCACCTGCTGATTACCTTACATCTTCACCTGCTGATCACCTTACATCTTCACCTCTTGTTTATCTTGCATCTTCACATGTTTTTCACATTATATCTACACCTTATGTTCACCCTACAGCTTCACCTGTTGTTCACTTTATACCTGCGTATATGACTCACTTTTTCTCTTGTAAGGGCGACTTGACTCATAAAATCAATGTACATCTGGTAAGACAGTTGTTAAGCGAGTAATGGAGGATGTTTTCACGTCTTTGAATCACCTTACCTTCCAGGAAGCGCTGGAGGTCAATAAAATGTATTAGAAATAAATATAAAAAAATACACTGGAAGTTGAAGTCACGAACATCTGAGCCACATAAATGCATATTTTGTCTTGCAAAATTATGCTGATGTTAACAATATTTAAAACTTTTCTTTCAAATTCTACACTTAGTTGCGTTAGTCATTTAAGCTGAGACAAATTTCTTCTCATGTGAGTAGTCAGTCGCCCGAAGATTCTCGACACTCGTATATGACGAGGTCTGATGTACCTTGTCTGTGGTAGGTAAGACACACAGGCAACAGTCAGGCAACTTTATTCCGAAACGTTTCGCCTACACAGTAGGCTTCTTCAGTCGGGTACAGAAAGTAGGCAGGAACAGTAGCGATGTGAAGACGATGTAATCAGTCCATCACCCTTAAAGTTGTACCTTGTCGTACCTTGTCTGTATTGTATGAAGCAGCAAGTTATTAGAATTTCAAACAAACGTTTCAGTGCTATGATAAGTTAATATCTAAGTAATGTGTTAAGGGGATGGATTTGAAAAACCGCTTATTTTAGAATAGCAGCAGAAGTTAATACGTAGGCAGAAGTAAAATGTGTAGTTGAAACATCAGATAAATACCACAATGATGTTAAATCATAAACATTCCTCTCTAGTATGTCAAATGTTTATTGTGGCCATTAACTTAATATATACCACCTAACATGGAGGAATTTCTAGGTGTTACAACGTTTATCAACCAGGAAGATGTATAACGGAACAGTGAGGCTGACTGTTGATGTCGACACCGTCATCAGGTCCAGCTTGTTCAGTACGTTTCTATCTTCCTTTACTTTTAGTAAAAATTTTATGCTCTGCATTCACAGGCTTTTTTTCTTATATATTATATGTATATTTTGAAAGAAATATTACACAAGAAAATCGTAACTTAACAACAGAAAATGTACTGAACGAAGCTTCAAGAATTGTTATTATCCAGGATCCTGTCAGTTATAATTTATTATTTTAATAATAATAATAATTATTATTATTATTATTATTATTATTATTATTATATTTAAATCGTGTATGTTGTTTTCTTTTGTTTAGTTTTAAGCTTCAGCTTAAACTCTCACTTTTACTACACCAGAAAATTCCGCTACGTAACATTTCATCCTTAAACTTTCAGATTTTTTTTTACCACTTCTTGTTGTTAACCACTTACTTCACGTCCAGTTTTTCACCTGTCATCTTCACCAGTTGTTCACTTGTCATCTTCACCAGTTGTTCACCTGTCATCTTCACCAGTTGTTCACCTGTCATCTTCACCAGTTGTTCACCTGTCATCTTCACCAGTTGTTCACCTGTCATATTCACCAGTTGTTCACCTGTCATCTTCACCAGTTGTTCACTTGTCATCTTCACCAGTTGTTCACCTGTCATCTTCACCAGTTGTTCACCTGTCATCTTCACCAGTTGTTCACCTGTCATCTTCACCAGTTGTTCACTTGTCATCTTCACCAGTTGTTCACCTGTCATCTTCACCAGTTGTTCACCTGTCATCTTCACCAGTTGTTCACCTGTCATCTTCACCAGTTGTTCACTTGTCATCTTCACCAGTTGTTCACCTGTCATCTTCACCAGTTGTTCACTTGTCATCTTCACCAGTTGTTCACCTGTCATCTTCACCAGTTGTTCACCTGTCATCTTCACCAGTTGTTCACCTGTCATCTTCACCAGTTGTTCACCTGTCATCTTCACCAGTTGTTCACCTGTCATCTTCACCAGTTGTTCACTTGTCATCTTCACCAGTTGTTGACCTGTCATCTTCACCAGTTGTTGACCTGTCATCTTCACCAGTTGTTCACCTGTCATCTTCACCAGTTGTTCACCTGTCATCTTCACCAGTTGTTCACTTGTCATCTTCACCAGTTGTTCACCTGTCATCTTCACCAGTTGTTCACCTGTCATCTTCACCAGTTGTTCACCTGTCATCTTCACCAGTTGTTCACCTGTCATCTTCACCAGTTGTTCACCTGTCATCTTCACTAGTTGTTCACTTATCATCTTTAATATTAAAATGGTATAAAATACAGACAGGTTGTTAGGTAAGACATATGCAAAAGTTAGGTAGCTTTATTTTGAAACGTTTCGCCTACACAGTAGGCTTCTTCAGTCGAGTACAGAAAAGTTGATAGAAGCAGAAGATACTTGAAGACGATGTAATCAGTCCATCACCCACCACCTCAAAACTTCAAGGTTGATGGACTGATTACATTGTCTTCAAGTCTATTCTGCTTCTATCAACTTTTCTGTACTCGACTGAAGAAGCCTACTGTGTAGGCGAAACGTTTCGAAAAAAAAGCTACCTAACTGTTGCACATGTGTTTTACCTAACTTATCATCTTCACCAGTTGTTCACTTATCATCTTCACCAGTTGTTCACTTATCATCTTCACCAGTTGTTCACTTATCATCTTCACCAGTTGTTCACTTATCATCTTCACCAGTTGTTCACTTATCATCTTCACCAGTTATTCACTTATCATCTTCACCAGTTGTTCACTTATCATCTTCACCAGTTGTTCACTTATCATCTTCACCAGTTGTTCACTTATCATCTTCACCAGTTGTTCACTTATCATCTTCACACTAGTTATACTCCCATCAATATATATCCTTCCATCAGTTATCGTTCCACCTGTTCCTATCAGTTCAGTTATCATTCCACTAGTTATTCTTCCACTAGTCTTTCCCTCCTGGAGTTAACGTTCTACCAGGAGTTATCTTTCCAGCAGTAGTTATCCATCCACCAATAGTTAATATTGTGTATATGGACTTTAGTAAGGCTTTTGATAGAGTCCCACATCGGTTGTTCTTCAGCTCTATATAACTTTGGTGAGGCCTCATTTAGACTATGCTGCTCAGTTCTGGTCACCGTATTGCAGAATGGATATAAATGCTCTGGAAAACGTACTAAGGAGGATGACAAAGATGATCCCATGTATCAGAAATCTTCCCTATGAGAATAGACTGAAGGCCCTAAATCTGCACGCTCTAGAAAGGCGTAGAATTAGGGGGGATATGATCGAGGTGTATAAATGGAAAACAGGAATAAATAAAAGGAATGTAAATAGCTTGCTAAAATTATCTAGTCATGACAGGACTCGCAGCAATGGTTTTAAGTTAGAAAAAATCGGATTCAGGAAGGATGCAGGAAAGCACTGGTTTAGTAACAGAGTTGTGGATAAGTGGAACAAATTCCCGAATACCGTCATAGAAGCTAAAATGTTATATAGTTTTAAAAATAAGTTAGATCAATACCTGAGTGGGTGTGGGTGGTTGTGAGTTGGACCTGACTAGCTTATGCTAATAGGTCTGATGCCATGCACCTTCCTTAAGTGGATGTGACCTGACCTGACTAGGTTGGGTCATTGGCTTAAGCCGGTGGGAGACTTGGACCTGCCTCGCATGGGCCAGTAGGCCTGCTGCAGCGTTCCTTCTTTCTTATGTTATAGTTAACTAGTTACCTTTCCAGCAGTAGTTATCCATCCACCAGAAATTACCTTTCCAGCAGCAGTTATCCATCCAACAGTAGTTACCTTTCCAATAGTAGTTACCCATCCAACAGTAGCTACCTTTCCAACAGTAGCTAGCCATCCAACAGTAGTTACCATTCCAGCAGTAGTTATCTGTCCAACAGAGGTTACCTTTCCAACAGTAGTTTTCCATCCACCAGTAGTTACCCTTCCATTAGTCCAGCAGTAGCTACCATTCCAGCAGTGGTTATCCATCCATCAGTAGCTATCCATCCAGCGGTAGTTACAATTCCAGCAGTAGTTATCCATCCAACAGTAGTTATCTATTCAGCAGTAGTTATCCATCCAGCAGTAGTTACTATTCCAGCAGTAGTTATCCATCCAGCAGTAGTTACTATTCCAGCAGTAGTTATCCATCCATCAGGAATTATCCTTGCACCAGTAGTTATCCATTCAGCAATAGTTATCCATCCAGCAGGAGTTATCCATCCAGCAGAAGTTACCACTAAAGCAGTAGTTATCCATCCAGCAGTAGTTGTCTATCCAGCAGTAGTTACTATTCCAGCAGTAGTTATCTATCCAGCAGTAGCTACCATTCCAGCAGTAGTTATCTATCCAGCAGTAGCTACCATTCCAGCAGTAGTTATCCTTCCACCAGTAGTTACCCTTCCAATAGCACCTTTCCACCAGTAGTTACCTTCACAATAGTAGTTACTCTTTCACCAATAGTTACCCTTCTAATAGCAGTTATCTTCCCATTAGTCACTGTACCTTCCTTACAACCAGTAGTCACTGCACCTTCCTTACCACCAGTAGTAACTGTGTTACTGTACTGTATTGGTCTTCTCTGTCACTGTACTGGGCTAGTCTTCTGTGTTACTGTACTGTACTGGTCTTCTGTGTTGCTGAACTGTACTGGTCTTCTGTGTTACTGTACTGTACTGGTCTTCTGTGTTGCTGAACTGTACTGGTCTTCTGTGTTACTGTACTGGTTTTCTGTGTCACTGTACTGTACTGGTCTTCTGTCTTACTGCACTGGTATGGTCTTCTGTGTTACTGTACTGGTTTTCTGTGTCACTGTACTGTACTGGTCTTCTGTCTTACTGTACTGTTCTGGTCTTCTGTGTTACTGTACTGTTCTGGTCTTCTGTGTTACTGTACTGGTCTTCAGTGTTACTGTACTGGTCTGGTCTTCTGTGTCACTGTACTGTACTGGTCTTCTGTGTTACTGTACTGTACTGCTCTTCTGGGTTACTGTACTGCATTGGTCTTCTGTGTTTATGTACTGGTTTTCTGTGTTACTGTACTGTACTGTACTGTACTGGTCGTCTGTGTTACTGAACTGTACTAATCTTTTGTGTTACTGTACTGTACTAATCTTTTGTGTTACTGTACTGTACCTTTCTTCTGTGTTACGGTACTGTACTCTTCTGTGTTACTATACTGTACCTTTCTTCTGTGTTACTCAACTGTACTCTCCAGAATTAAAGTACTGCTCTTCTGTGCTACAGTACTCTACTGGTCATCTGTGTGTTACTATACTGTATTGGTTTTCTGTGTTACCGTATTGCACTGGGCTTCTGTGTTACTGTACTGTATTCTTCTGTGTTACTATATTGAACTCTTCAGTGTTACTGGGCTAGTCTTCTGTTTTCCTGTACTGAACTGGTCTTCTGTGTTAGTGTACTCTACTGGTCGTTTGTGAAACGGATCTGTACTGGTCTCCTTTGTTACTGTGCTGTACTCTTCTTTGTTACAGTACTGGTCCACTGTGTCACTGTACTGTACTGGTCTTCAGTGTTACTGTACTGTAACGGTCGTCTGTGTTACTATACTTCACTGGCCTTATCTGTTACTGTACTTAACTCGTCTTCTGTGTAAGTGTACTGTACCGGTTTTCTGTGTTACTGTACTGGTCTTCTGTGTTACTGTACTGGTCTTGTGTGTTACTGTACTGTACTGGTCTTCTGTGTTACTGTACTGTACTGGTCTTCTGTGTTACAGTACTGGTCTGGTTTTCTGTGTTACTGTACTGATTCTTCTGTGTTTCTGTACTGGTCTTCTGTGTTACTGTACTGTGATGGTCTTCTGTGTTACTGTACTGTGATGGTCTTCTGTGCTACTCTACTGTACTGGACTTCTGTGTTACTGTACTATATTGGTCTTCAGTGTTACTGTACTGTACTGGTCTTGTGTGTTACTGTACTGGTCTTGTGTGTTATTGTACTGTACTGGTCTTGTGTGTTATTGTACTGTACTGGTCTTGTGTGTTATTGTACTGTACTGGTCTTGTGTGTTATTGTACTGTACTGGTCTTGTGTGTTATTGTACTGTACTGGTCTTATGTGTTATTGTACTGTACTGGTCTTCTGTGTTATTGTACTGTACTGGTCTTGTGTGTTATTGTACTGTACTGGTCTTCTGTGTTATTGTACTGTACTGGTCTTGTGTGTTATTGTACTGTACTGGTCTTGTGTGTTATTGTACTGTACTGGTCTTGTGTGTTATTGTACTGTACTGGTCTTGTGTGTTACTGTACTGTACTGGTCTTGTGTGTTATTGTACTGTACTGGTCTTGTGTGTTATTGTACTGTACTGGTCTTCTGTGTTATTGTACTGTACTGGTCTTGTGTGTTATTGTACTGTACTGGTCTTGTGTGTTATTGTACTGTACTGGTCTTGTGTGTTATTGTACTGTACTGGTCTTGTGTGTTATTGTACTGTACTGGTCTTGTGTGTTATTGTACTGTACTGGTCTTGTGTGTTATTGTACTGTACTGGTCTTGTGTGTTATTGTACTGTACTGGTCTTGTGTGTTATTGTACTGTACTGGTCTTGTGTGTTATTGTACTGTACTGGTCTTGTGTGTTATTGTACTGTACTGGTCTTGTGTGTTATTGTACTGTACTGGTCTTGTGTGTTATTGTACTGTACTGGTCTTGTGTGTTATTGTACTGTACTGGTCTTGTGTGTTATTGTACTGTACTGGTCTTGTGTGTTATTGTACTGTACTGGTCTTGTGTGTTATTGTACTGTACTGGTCTTGTGTGTTATTGTACTGTACTGGTCTTGTGTGTTATTGTACTGTACTGGTCTTGTGTGTTATTGTACTGTACTGGTCTTGTGTGTTATTGTACTGTACTGGTCTTGTGTGTTATTGTACTGTACTGGTCTTGTGTGTTATTGTACTGTACTGGTCTTGTGTGTTATTGTACTGTACTGGTCTTGTGTGTTATTGTACTGTACTGGTCTTGTGTGTTATTGTACTGTACTGGTCTTGTGTGTTATTGTACTGTACTGGTCTTGTGTGTTATTGTACTGTACTGGTCTTGTGTGTTATTGTACTGTACTGGTCTTGTGTGTTATTGTACTGTACTGGTCTTGTGTGTTATTGTACTGTACTGGTCTTGTGTGTTATTGTACTGTACTGGTCTTGTGTGTTATTGTACTGTACTGGTCTTGTGTGTTATTGTACTGTACTGGTCTTGTGTGTTATTGTACTGTACTGGTCTTGTGTGTTATTGTACTGTACTGGTCTTGTGTGTTATTGTACTGTACTGGTCTTGTGTGTTATTGTACTGTACTGGTCTTGTGTGTTATTGTACTGTACTGGTCTTGTGTGTTATTGTACTGTACTGGTCTTGTGTGTTATTGTACTGTACTGGTCTTGTGTGTTATTGTACTGTACTGGTCTTGTGTGTTATTGTACTGTACTGGTCTTGTGTGTTATTGTACTGTACTGGTCTTGTGTGTTATTGTACTGTACTGGTCTTGTGTGTTATTGTACTGTACTGGTCTTGTGTGTTATTGTACTGTACTGGTCTTGTGTGTTATTGTACTGTACTGGTCTTGTGTGTTATTGTACTGTACTGGTCTTGTGTGTTATTGTACTGTACTGGTCTTGTGTGTTATTGTACTGTACTGGTCTTGTGTGTTATTGTACTGTACTGGTCTTGTGTGTTATTGTACTGTACTGGTCTTGTGTGTTATTGTACTGTACTGGTCTTGTGTGTTATTGTACTGTACTGGTCTTGTGTGTTATTGTACTGTACTGGTCTTGTGTGTTATTGTACTGTACTGGTCTTGTGTGTTATTGTACTGTACTGGTCTTGTGTGTTATTGTACTGTACTGGTCTTGTGTGTTATTGTACTGTACTGGTCTTGTGTGTTATTGTACTGTACTGGTCTTGTGTGTTATTGTACTGTACTGGTCTTGTGTGTTATTGTACTGTACTGGTCTTGTGTGTTATTGTACTGTACTGGTCTTGTGTGTTATTGTACTGTACTGGTCTTGTGTGTTATTGTACTGTACTGGTCTTGTGTGTTATTGTACTGTACTGGTCTTGTGTGTTATTGTACTGTACTGGTCTTGTGTGTTATTGTACTGTACTGGTCTTGTGTGTTATTGTACTGTACTGGTCTTGTGTGTTATTGTACTGTACTGGTCTTGTGTGTTATTGTACTGTACTGGTCTTGTGTGTTATTGTACTGTACTGGTCTTGTGTGTTATTGTACTGTACTGGTCTTGTGTGTTATTGTACTGTACTGGTCTTGTGTGTTATTGTACTGTACTGGTCTTGTGTGTTATTGTACTGTACTGGTCTTGTGTGTTATTGTACTGTACTGGTCTTGTGTGTTATTGTACTGTACTGGTCTTGTGTGTTATTGTACTGTACTGGTCTTGTGTGTTATTGTACTGTACTGGTCTTGTGTGTTATTGTACTGTACTGGTCTTGTGTGTTATTGTACTGTACTGGTCTTGTGTGTTATTGTACTGTACTGGTCTTGTGTGTTATTGTACTGTACTGGTCTTGTGTGTTATTGTACTGTACTGGTCTTGTGTGTTATTGTACTGTACTGGTCTTGTGTGTTATTGTACTGTACTGGTCTTGTGTGTTATTGTACTGTACTGGTCTTGTGTGTTATTGTACTGTACTGGTCTTGTGTGTTATTGTACTGTACTGGTCTTGTGTGTTATTGTACTGTACTGGTCTTGTGTGTTATTGTACTGTACTGGTCTTGTGTGTTATTGTACTGTACTGGTCTTGTGTGTTATTGTACTGTACTGGTCTTGTGTGTTATTGTACTGTACTGGTCTTGTGTGTTATTGTACTGTACTGGTCTTGTGTGTTATTGTACTGTACTGGTCTTGTGTGTTATTGTACTGTACTGGTCTTGTGTGTTATTGTACTGTACTGGTCTTGTGTGTTATTGTACTGTACTGGTCTTGTGTGTTATTGTACTGTACTGGTCTTGTGTGTTATTGTACTGTACTGGTCTTGTGTGTTATTGTACTGTACTGGTCTTGTGTGTTATTGTACTGTACTGGTCTTGTGTGTTATTGTACTGTACTGGTCTTGTGTGTTATTGTACTGTACTGGTCTTGTGTGTTATTGTACTGTACTGGTCTTGTGTGTTATTGTACTGTACTGGTCTTGTGTGTTATTGTACTGTACTGGTCTTGTGTGTTATTGTACTGTACTGGTCTTGTGTGTTATTGTACTGTACTGGTCTTGTGTGTTATTGTACTGTACTGGTCTTGTGTGTTATTGTACTGTACTGGTCTTGTGTGTTATTGTACTGTACTGGTCTTGTGTGTTATTGTACTGTACTGGTCTTGTGTGTTATTGTACTGTACTGGTCTTGTGTGTTATTGTACTGTACTGGTCTTGTGTGTTATTGTACTGTACTGGTCTTGTGTGTTATTGTACTGTACTGGTCTTGTGTGTTATTGTACTGTACTGGTCTTGTGTGTTATTGTACTGTACTGGTCTTGTGTGTTATTGTACTGTACTGGTCTTGTGTGTTATTGTACTGTACTGGTCTTGTGTGTTATTGTACTGTACTGGTCTTGTGTGTTATTGTACTGTACTGGTCTTGTGTGTTATTGTACTGTACTGGTCTTGTGTGTTATTGTACTGTACTGGTCTTGTGTGTTATTGTACTGTACTGGTCTTGTGTGTTATTGTACTGTACTGGTCTTGTGTGTTATTGTACTGTACTGGTCTTGTGTGTTATTGTACTGTACTGGTCTTGTGTGTTATTGTACTGTACTGGTCTTGTGTGTTATTGTACTGTACTGGTCTTGTGTGTTATTGTACTGTACTGGTCTTGTGTGTTATTGTACTGTACTGGTCTTCTGTGTTATTGTACTGTTCTTGTGTGTTATTGTACTGTACTGGTCTTGTGTGTTATTGTACTGTACTGGTCTTGTGTGTTATTGTACTGTACTGGTCTTGTGTGTTATTGTACTGTACTGGTCTTGTGTGTTATTGTACTGTACTGGTCTTGTGTGTTATTGTACTGTACTGGTCTTGTGTGTTATTGTACTGTACTGGTCTTGTGTGTTATTGTACTGTACTGGTCTTGTGTGTTATTGTACTGTACTGGTCTTGTGTGTTACTGTACTGTACTGGTCTTGTGTGTTATTGTACTGTACTGGTCTTGTGTGTTATTGTACTGTACTGGTCTTGTGTGTTATTGTACTGTACTGGTCTTGTGTGTTATTGTACTGTACTGGTCTTGTGTGTTATTGTACTGTACTGGTCTTGTGTGTTATTGTACTGTACTGGTCTTGTGTGTTATTGTACTGTACTGGTCTTGTGTGTTATTGTACTGTACTGGTCTTGTGTGTTATTGTACTGTACTGGTCTTGTGTGTTATTGTACCGTACTGGACTTGTGTGTTATTGTACTGTACTGGTCTTGTGTGTTATTGTACAGTACAGGTCCTGTGTGTTATTGTACCGTACTGGACTTGTGTGTTATTGTACTGTACTGGTCTTGTGTGTTATTGTACAGTACTGGTCCTGTGTGTTATTGTACTGTACTGGTCTTGTGCTGTACTGGTTTTGTGTGTTATTGTACTGTACTGGTCTTGTGTGTTATTGTACTGTACTGGTCTTGTGTGTTATTGTACTGTACTGGTCTTGTGTGTTATTGTACTGTACTGGTCTTGTGTGTTATTGTACTGTACTGGTCTTGTGTGTTATTGTACTGTACTGGTCTTGTGTGTTATTGTACTGTACTGGTCTTGTGTGTTATTGTACTGTACTGGTCTTGTGTGTTATTGTACTGTACTGGTCTTGTGTGTTATTGTACTGTACTGGTCTTGTGTGTTATTGTACTGTACTGGTCTTGTGTGTTATTGTACTGTACTGGTCTTGTGTGTTATTGTACTGTACTGGTCTTGTGTGTTATTGTACTGTACTGGTCTTGTGTGTTATTGTACTGTACTGGTCTTGTGTGTTATTGTACTGTACTGGTCTTGTGTGTTATTGTACTGTACTGGTCTTGTGTGTTATTGTACTGTACTGGTCTTGTGTGTTATTGTACTGTACTGGTCTTGTGTGTTATTGTACTGTACTGGTCTTGTGTGTTATTGTACTGTACTGGTCTTGTGTGTTATTGTACTGTACTGGTCTTGTGTGTTATTGTACTGTACTGGTCTTGTGTGTTATTGTACTGTACTGGTCTTGTGTGTTATTGTACTGTACTGGTCTTGTGTGTTATTGTACTGTACTGGTCTTGTGTGTTATTGTACTGTACTGGTCTTGTGTGTTATTGTACTGTACTGGTCTTGTGTGTTATTGTACTGTACTGGTCTTGTGTGTTATTGTACTGTACTGGTCTTGTGTGTTATTGTACTGTACTGGTCTTGTGTGTTATTGTACTGTACTGGTCTTGTGTGTTATTGTACTGTACTGGTCTTGTGTGTTATTGTACTGTACTGGTCTTGTGTGTTATTGTACTGTACTGGTCTTGTGTGTTATTGTACTGTACTGGTCTTGTGTGTTATTGTACTGTACTGGTCTTGTGTGTTATTGTACTGTACTGGTCTTGTGTGTTATTGTACTGTACTGGTCTTGTGTGTTATTGTACTGTACTGGTCTTGTGTGTTATTGTACTGTACTGGTCTTGTGTGTTATTGTACTGTACTGGTCTTGTGTGTTATTGTACTGTACTGGTCTTGTGTGTTATTGTACTGTACTGGTCTTGTGTGTTATTGTACTGTACTGGTCTTGTGTGTTATTGTACTGTACTGGTCTTGTGTGTTACTGTACTGTACTGGTCTTGTGTGTTATTGTACTGTACTGGTCTTGTGTGTTATTGTACTGTACTGGTCTTGTGTGTTATTGTACTGTACTGGTCTTGTGTGTTATTGTACTGTACTGGTCTTGTGTGTTATTGTACTGTACTGGTCTTGTGTGTTATTGTACTGTACTGGTCTTGTGTGTTATTGTACTGTACTGGTCTTGTGTGTTATTGTACTGTACTGGTCTTGTGTGTTATTGTACTGTACTGGTCTTGTGTGTTATTGTACTGTACTGGTCTTGTGTGTTATTGTACTGTACTGGTCTTGTGTGTTATTGTACTGTACTGGTCTTGTGTGTTATTGTACTGTACTGGTCTTGTGTGTTATTGTACTGTACTGGTCTTGTGTGTTATTGTACTGTACTGGTCTTGTGTGTTATTGTACTGTACTGGTCTTGTGTGTTATTGTACTGTACTGGTCTTGTGTGTTATTGTACTGTACTGGTCTTGTGTGTTATTGTACTGTACTGGTCTTGTGTGTTATTGTACTGTACTGGTCTTGTGTGTTATTGTACTGTACTGGTCTTGTGTGTTATTGTACTGTACTGGTCTTGTGTGTTATTGTACTGTACTGGTCTTGTGTGTTATTGTACTGTACTGGTCTTGTGTGTTATTGTACTGTACTGGTCTTGTGTGTTATTGTACTGTACTGGTCTTGTGTGTTATTGTACTGTACTGGTCTTGTGTGTTATTGTACTGTACTGGTCTTGTGTGTTATTGTACTGTACTGGTCTTGTGTGTTATTGTACTGTACTGGTCTTGTGTGTTATTGTACTGTACTGGTCTTGTGTGTTATTGTACTGTACTGGTCTTGTGTGTTATTGTACTGTACTGGTCTTGTGTGTTATTGTACTGTACTGGTCTTGTGTGTTATTGTACTGTACTGGTCTTGTGTGTTATTGTACTGTACTGGTCTTGTGTGTTATTGTACTGTACTGGTCTTGTGTGTTATTGTACTGTACTGGTCTTGTGTGTTATTGTACTGTACTGGTCTTGTGTGTTATTGTACTGTACTGGTCTTGTGTGTTATTGTACTGTACTGGTCTTGTGTGTTATTGTACTGTACTGGTCTTGTGTGTTATTGTACTGTACTGGTCTTGTGTGTTATTGTACTGTACTGGTCTTGTGTGTTATTGTACTGTACTGGTCTTGTGTGTTATTGTACTGTACTGGTCTTGTGTGTTATTGTACTGTACTGGTCTTGTGTGTTATTGTACTGTACTGGTCTTGTGTGTTATTGTACTGTACTGGTCTTGTGTGTTATTGTACTGTACTGGTCTTGTGTGTTATTGTACTGTACTGGTCTTGTGTGTTATTGTACTGTACTGGTCTTGTGTGTTATTGTACTGTACTGGTCTTGTGTGTTATTGTACTGTACTGGTCTTGTGTGTTATTGTACTGTACTGGTCTTGTGTGTTATTGTACTGTACTGGTCTTGTGTGTTATTGTACTGTACTGGTCTTGTGTGTTATTGTACTGTACTGGTCTTGTGTGTTATTGTACTGTACTGGTCTTGTGTGTTATTGTACTGTACTGGTCTTGTGTGTTATTGTACTGTACTGGTCTTGTGTGTTATTGTACTGTACTGGTCTTGTGTGTTATTGTACTGTACTGGTCTTGTGTGTTATTGTACTGTACTGGTCTTGTGTGTTATTGTACTGTACTGGTCTTGTGTGTTATTGTACTGTACTGGTCTTGTGTGTTATTGTACTGTACTGGTCTTGTGTGTTATTGTACTGTACTGGTCTTGTGTGTTATTGTACTGTACTGGTCTTGTGTGTTATTGTACTGTACTGGTCTTGTGTGTTACTGTACTGGTCTTGTGTGTTATTGTACTGTACTGGTCTTGTGTGTTACTGTACTGGTCTTGTGTGTTACTGTACTGGTCTTGTGTGTTATTGTACTGTACTGGTCTTGTGTGTTATTGTACTGTACTGGTCTTGTGTGTTATTGTACTGTACTGGTCTTGTGTGTTATTGTACTGTACTGGTCTTGTGTGTTATTGTACTGTACTGGTCTTGTGTGTTATTGTACTGTACTGGTCTTGTGTGTTATTGTACTGTACTGGTCTTGTGTGTTATTGTACTGTACTGGTCTTGTGTGTTATTGTACTGTACTGGTCTTGTGTGTTATTGTACTGTACTGGTCTTGTGTGTTATTGTACTGTACTGGTCTTGTGTGTTATTGTACTGTACTGGTCTTGTGTGTTATTGTACTGTACTGGTCTTGTGTGTTATTGTACTGTACTGGTCTTGTGTGTTATTGTACTGTACTGGTCTTGTGTGTTATTGTACTGTACTGGTCTTGTGTGTTATTGTACTGTACTGGTCTTGTGTGTTATTGTACTGTACTGGTCTTGTGTGTTATTGTACTGTACTGGTCTTGTGTGTTATTGTACTGTACTGGTCTTGTGTGTTATTGTACTGTACTGGTCTTGTGTGTTATTGTACTGTACTGGTCTTGTGTGTTATTGTACTGTACTGGTCTTGTGTGTTATTGTACTGTACTGGTCTTGTGTGTTATTGTACTGTACTGGTCTTGTGTGTTATTGTACTGTACTGGTCTTGTGTGTTATTGTACTGTACTGGTCTTGTGTGTTATTGTACTGTACTGGTCTTGTGTGTTATTGTACTGTACTGGTCTTGTGTGTTATTGTACTGTACTGGTCTTGTGTGTTATTGTACTGTACTGGTCTTGTGTGTTATTGTACTGTACTGGTCTTGTGTGTTATTGTACTGTACTGGTCTTGTGTGTTATTGTACTGTACTGGTCTTGTGTGTTATTGTACTGTACTGGTCTTGTGTGTTATTGTACTGTACTGGTCTTGTGTGTTATTGTACTGTACTGGTCTTGTGTGTTATTGTACTGTACTGGTCTTGTGTGTTATTGTACTGTACTGGTCTTGTGTGTTATTGTACTGTACTGGTCTTGTGTGTTATTGTACTGTACTGGTCTTGTGTGTTATTGTACTGTACTGGTCTTGTGTGTTATTGTACTGTACTGGTCTTGTGTGTTATTGTACTGTACTGGTCTTGTGTGTTATTGTACTGTACTGGTCTTGTGTGTTATTGTACTGTACTGGTCTTGTGTGTTATTGTACTGTACTGGTCTTGTGTGTTATTGTACTGTACTGGTCTTGTGTGTTATTGTACTGTACTGGTCTTGTGTGTTATTGTACTGTACTGGTCTTGTGTGTTATTGTACTGTACTGGTCTTGTGTGTTATTGTACTGTACTGGTCTTGTGTGTTATTGTACTGTACTGGTCTTGTGTGTTATTGTACTGTACTGGTCTTGTGTGTTATTGTACTGTACTGGTCTTGTGTGTTATTGTACTGTACTGGTCTTGTGTGTTATTGTACTGTACTGGTCTTGTGTGTTATTGTACTGTACTGGTCTTGTGTGTTATTGTACTGTACTGGTCTTGTGTGTTATTGTACTGTACTGGTCTTGTGTGTTAGTGTACTGTACTGGTCTTGTGTGTTATTGTACTGTACTGGTCTTGTGTGTTATTGTACTGTACTGGTCTTGTGTGTTATTGTACTGTACTGGTCTTGTGTGTTATTGTACTGTACTGGTCTTGTGTGTTATTGTACTGTACTGGTCTTGTGTGTTATTGTGCTGTACTGGTCTTGTGTGTTATTGTACTGTACTGGTCTTGTGTGTTATTGTACTGTACTGGTCTTGTGTGTTATTGTACTGTACTGGTCTTGTGTGTTATTGTGTTACTGTACTGGTCTTGTGTGTTATTGTACTGTACTGGTCTTCTGTGTTATTGTACTGTACTGGTCTTGTGTGTTATTGTACTGTACTGGTCTTGTGTGTTATTGTACTGTACTGGTCTTGTGTGTTATTGTACTGTACTGGTCTTGTGTGTTATTGTACTGTACTGGTCTTGTGTGTTATTGTACTGTACTGGTCTTGTGTGTTATTGTACTGTACTGGTCTTGTGTGTTATTGTACTGTACTGGTCTTGTGTGTTATTGTACTGTACTGGTCTTGTGTGTTATTGTACTGTACTGGTCTTGTGTGTTATTGTACTGTACTGGTCTTGTGTGTTATTGTACTGTACTGGTCTTGTGTGTTATTGTACTGTACTGGTCTTGTGTGTTATTGTACTGTACTGGTCTTGTGTGTTATTGTACTGTACTGGTCTTGTGTGTTATTGTACTGTACTGGTCTTGTGTGTTATTGTACTGTACTGGTCTTGTGTGTTATTGTACTGTACTGGTCTTGTGTGTTATTGTACTGTACTGGTCTTGTGTGTTATTGTACTGTACTGGTCTTGTGTGTTATTGTACTGTACTGGTCTTGTGTGTTATTGTACTGTACTGGTCTTGTGTGTTATTGTACTGTACTGGTCTTGTGTGTTATTGTACTGTACTGGTCTTGTGTGTTATTGTACTGTACTGGTCTTGTGTGTTATTGTACTGTACTGGTCTTGTGTGTTATTGTACTGTACTGGTCTTGTGTGTTATTGTACTGTACTGGTCTTGTGTGTTATTGTACTGTACTGGTCTTGTGTGTTATTGTACTGTACTGGTCTTGTGTGTTATTGTACTGTACTGGTCTTGTGTGTTATTGTACTGTACTGGTCTTGTGTGTTATTGTACTGTACTGGTCTTGTGTGTTATTGTACTGTACTGGTCTTGTGTGTTATTGTACTGTACTGGTCTTGTGTGTTATTGTACTGTACTGGTCTTGTGTGTTATTGTACTGTACTGGTCTTGTGTGTTATTGTACTGTACTGGTCTTGTGTGTTATTGTACTGTACTGGTCTTGTGTGTTATTGTACTGTACTGGTCTTGTGTGTTATTGTACTGTACTGGTCTTGTGTGTTATTGTACTGTACTGGTCTTGTGTGTTATTGTACTGTACTGGTCTTGTGTGTTATTGTACTGTACTGGTCTTGTGTGTTATTGTACTGTACTGGTCTTGTGTGTTATTGTACTGTACTGGTCTTGTGTGTTATTGTACTGTACTGGTCTTGTGTGTTATTGTACTGTACTGGTCTTGTGTGTTATTGTACTGTACTGGTCTTGTGTGTTATTGTACTGTACTGGTCTTGTGTGTTATTGTACTGTACTGGTCTTGTGTGTTATTGTACTGTACTGGTCTTGTGTGTTATTGTACTGTACTGGTCTTGTGTGTTATTGTACTGTACTGGTCTTGTGTGTTATTGTACTGTACTGGTCTTGTGTGTTATTGTACTGTACTGGTCTTGTGTGTTATTGTACTGTACTGGTCTTGTGTGTTATTGTACTGTACTGGTCTTGTGTGTTATTGTACTGTACTGGTCTTGTGTGTTATTGTACTGTACTGGTCTTGTGTGTTATTGTACTGTACTGGTCTTGTGTGTTATTGTACTGTACTGGTCTTGTGTGTTATTGTACTGTACTGGTCTTGTGTGTTATTGTACTGTACTGGTCTTGTGTGTTATTGTACTGTACTGGTCTTGTGTGTTATTGTACTGTACTGGTCTTGTGTGTTATTGTACTGTACTGGTCTTGTGTGTTATTGTACTGTACTGGTCTTGTGTGTTATTGTACTGTACTGGTCTTGTGTGTTATTGTACTGTACTGGTCTTGTGTGTTATTGTACTGTACTGGTCTTGTGTGTTATTGTACTGTACTGGTCTTGTGTGTTATTGTACTGTACTGGTCTTGTGTGTTATTGTACTGTACTGGTCTTGTGTGTTATTGTACTGTACTGGTCTTGTGTGTTATTGTACTGTACTGGTCTTGTGTGTTATTGTACTGTACTGGTCTTGTGTGTTATTGTACTGTACTGGTCTTGTGTGTTATTGTACTGTACTGGTCTTGTGTGTTATTGTACTGTACTGGTCTTGTGTGTTATTGTACTGTACTGGTCTTGTGTGTTATTGTACTGTACTGGTCTTGTGTGTTATTGTACTGTACTGGTCTTGTGTGTTATTGTACTGTACTGGTCTTCTGTGTTATTGTACTGTACTGGTCTTGTGTGTTATTGTACTGTACTGGTCTTGTGTGTTATTGTACTGTACTGGTCTTGTGTGTTATTGTACTGTACTGGTCTTGTGTGTTATTGTACTGTACTGGTCTTGTGTGTTATTGTACTGTACTGGTCTTGTGTGTTATTGTACTGTACTGGTCTTGTGTGTTATTGTACTGTACTGGTCTTGTGTGTTATTGTACTGTACTGGTCTTGTGTGTTATTGTACTGTACTGGTCTTGTGTGTTATTGTACTGTACTGGTCTTGTGTGTTATTGTACTGTACTGGTCTTGTGTGTTATTGTACTGTACTGGTCTTGTGTGTTATTGTACTGTACTGGTCTTGTGTGTTATTGTACTGTACTGGTCTTGTGTGTTATTGTACTGTACTGGTCTTGTGTGTTATTGTACTGTACTGGTCTTGTGTGTTATTGTACTGTACTGGTCTTGTGTGTTATTGTACTGTACTGGTCTTGTGTGTTATTGTACTGTACTGGTCTTGTGTGTTATTGTACTGTACTGGTCTTGTGTGTTATTGTACTGTACTGGTCTTGTGTGTTATTGTACTGTACTGGTCTTGTGTGTTATTGTACTGTACTGGTCTTGTGTGTTATTGTACTGTACTGGTCTTGTGTGTTATTGTACTGTACTGGTCTTGTGTGTTATTGTACTGTACTGGTCTTGTGTGTTATTGTACTGTACTGGTCTTGTGTGTTATTGTACTGTACTGGTCTTGTGTGTTATTGTACTGTACTGGTCTTGTGTGTTATTGTACTGTACTGGTCTTGTGTGTTATTGTACTGTACTGGTCTTGTGTGTTATTGTACTGTACTGGTCTTGTGTGTTATTGTACTGTACTGGTCTTGTGTGTTATTGTACTGTACTGGTCTTGTGTGTTATTGTACTGTACTGGTCTTGTGTGTTATTGTACTGTACTGGTCTTGTGTGTTATTGTACTGTACTGGTCTTGTGTGTTATTGTACTGTACTGGTCTTGTGTGTTATTGTACTGTACTGGTCTTGTGTGTTATTGTACTGTACTGGTCTTGTGTGTTATTGTACTGTACTGGTCTTGTGTGTTATTGTACTGTACTGGTCTTGTGTGTTATTGTACTGTACTGGTCTTGTGTGTTATTGTACTGTACTGGTCTTGTGTGTTATTGTACTGTACTGGTCTTGTGTGTTATTGTACTGTACTGGTCTTGTGTGTTATTGTACTGTACTGGTCTTGTGTGTTATTGTACTGTACTGGTCTTGTGTGTTATTGTACTGTACTGGTCTTGTGTGTTATTGTACTGTACTGGTCTTGTGTGTTATTGTACTGTACTGGTCTTGTGTGTTATTGTACTGTACTGGTCTTGTGTGTTATTGTACTGTACTGGTCTTGTGTGTTACTGTACTGTACTGGTCTTGTGTGTTATTGTACTGTACTGGTCTTGTGTGTTATTGTACTGTACTGGTCTTGTGTGTTATTGTACTGTACTGGTCTTGTGTGTTATTGTACTGTACTGGTCTTGTGTGTTATTGTACTGTACTGGTCTTGTGTGTTATTGTACTGTACTGGTCTTGTGTGTTATTGTACTGTACTGGTCTTGTGTGTTATTGTACTGTACTGGTCTTGTGTGTTATTGTACTGTACTGGTCTTGTGTGTTATTGTACTGTACTGGTCTTGTGTGTTATTGTACTGTACTGGTCTTGTGTGTTATTGTACTGTACTGGTCTTGTGTGTTATTGTACTGTACTGGTCTTGTGTGTTATTGTACTGTACTGGTCTTGTGTGTTATTGTACTGTACTGGTCTTGTGTGTTATTGTACTGTACTGGTCTTCTGTGTTATTGTACTGTACTGGTCTTGTGTGTTATTGTACTGTACTGGTCTTGTGTGTTATTGTACTGTACTGGTCTTGTGTGTTATTGTACTGTACTGGTCTTGTGTGTTATTGTACTGTACTGGTCTTGTGTGTTATTGTACTGTACTGGTCTTGTGTGTTATTGTACTGTACTGGTCTTGTGTGTTATTGTACTGTACTGGTCTTGTGTGTTATTGTACTGTACTGGTCTTGTGTGTTATTGTACTGTACTGGTCTTGTGTGTTATTGTACTGTACTGGTCTTGTGTGTTATTGTACTGTACTGGTCTTGTGTGTTATTGTACTGTACTGGTCTTGTGTGTTATTGTACTGTACTGGTCTTGTGTGTTATTGTACTGTACTGGTCTTGTGTGTTATTGTACTGTACTGGTCTTGTGTGTTATTGTACTGTACTGGTCTTGTGTGTTATTGTACTGTACTGGTCTTGTGTGTTATTGTACTGTACTGGTCTTGTGTGTTATTGTACTGTACTGGTCTTGTGTGTTATTGTACTGTACTGGTCTTGTGTGTTATTGTACTGTACTGGTCTTGTGTGTTATTGTACTGTACTGGTCTTGTGTGTTATTGTACTGTACTGGTCTTGTGTGTTATTGTACTGTACTGGTCTTGTGTGTTATTGTACTGTACTGGTCTTGTGTGTTATTGTACTGTACTGGTCTTGTGTGTTATTGTACTGTACTGGTCTTGTGTGTTATTGTACTGTACTGGTCTTGTGTGTTATTGTACTGTACTGGTCTTGTGTGTTATTGTACTGTACTGGTCTTGTGTGTTATTGTACTGTACTGGTCTTGTGTGTTACTGTACTGTACTGGTCTTGTGTGTTACTGTACTGTACTGGTCTTGTGTGTTATTGTACTGTACTGGTCTTGTGTGTTATTGTACTGTACTGGTCTTGTGTGTTATTGTACTGTACTGGTCGTCGTGTTATTGTACTGTACTGGTCTTGTGTGTTATTGTACTGTACTGGTCTTGTGTGTTATTGTACTGTACTGGTCTTGTGTGTTATTGTACTGTACTGGTCTTGTGTGTTATTGTACTGTACTGGTCTTGTGTGTTATTGTACTGTACTGGTCTTGTGTGTTACTGTACTGTACTGGTCTTGTGTGTCACTGTACTGTACTGGTCTTGTGTGTTACTGTACTGTACTGGTCTTGTGTGTTACTGTACTGTACTGGTCTTGTGTGTCACTGTACTGTACTGGTCTTGTGTGTTACTGTACTGTACTGGTCTTGTGTGTCACTGTACTGTACTGGTCTTGTGTGTCACTGTACTGTACTGGTCTTGTGTGTCACTGTACTGTACTGGTCTTGTGTGTCACTGTACTGTACTGGTCTTGTGTGTCACTGTACTGTACTGGTCTTGTGTGTCACTGTACTGTACTGGTCTTGTGTGTCACTGTACTGTACTGGTCTTGTGTGTCACTGTACTGTACTGGTCTTGTGTGTCACTGTACTGTACTGGTCTTGTGTGTTCCAACATTGTTATTTTGATTTATTTATCGTATATAATACTGTTCTTCTGTGTTGTTGTACTGTTTTATGTTATGTTTCTGTTTTCTGTGTTATTATGCAGCTCTGTGTGTTATTTGCTCTTTTGTGCGCCATTATGTTGTTTTTTGTCTCGATTTACTATTTTATGTCTCACTTTATTATTTTATATATCACTATCCTTTTTATGTGTTATTGTACTGTTTTATATGCTGCGTTAATTTTTTGTGTGTTACTATACTGTTTGATGTGTTACTATACTATTTTATGTCTCTATACTGTTTAATGTGTTACTGTACTGTTTAATGTTACTCTGCTATTCTTGCATGTTACCTAAGAACATAAGAAAGAAGCACTGTAGCAGGCCTACTGACCCATAAAACGCAGTTCTAAAAATAGGTTAAATTCATATTTATATAACCTATTTTTAAAACTACACAACATTTTAGCTTCTATGACTCATCCACAACTCTCTTACCAAGCAGTGCTTTCCTATATCGTTCCTGAATGTATATTTTTCCAACTTGAAACCATTGCTGCGAGTCCTGTCTTGGTCAGTTATTTTTACCACGTTATTTACATTTCCTTTATTTATTCCCGTTTTCCATCTATACTCCGCGTTCATGTCCCTCCTGATTCTTCGCCTTTCTAGAGAGTGCAGGTTCAGGGCCCTCAGTCTATCCCCTTAGGAAATATTTCTGATACATGGGATCATCTTTGTTATCCTCCTTTGTACGTTTTTCAGAGCATTTATATCCGGTCTGTAATACGGCGACCAGAACTGAGCAGCATAATCTAAATGAGGCCTAACCAAAGATATATAGAGGTGTGACCTAAGTGTAAGTAGACGTAGGAAGACATACCTGCAACCTTGCATGTTTATGAGACAGAAAAAAGACACCAGCAATCCTACCATCATTTTAAACCTGAGGACTTCTGTTGGTTATACTTCTTGATATGTAGCCAAGAATTGTATTCGCTTTATTTCGAATACTTAGGCACTGTTGTCTGGGCTTTAGATTACTGCTAACCAGAACTCCCAAATCTTTTTCGCAGTCAGAAATATGAAGATAGACATTATTTAGTTTATAACTATCATGGTTATTTACCTTTCTAACGCTTAGAACTTTGCATTTGCCTATGTTAATCTGCATCTGCCATTTCACCGACACTGCATCAGTCTATTCAGATCTTCCTGAAGCACTCTAGCGTCCTTGTTAGAATGAATTCGACTTCTCTTTTATGTTAGTGTTCTTACTGTAAGTGAGTGTAGTGTTCTTGGTTGTAAGTGGTCTGGTGATGCTGAACTGTATTTAAGTGTTCCTTTCCCAATGTAGTGTTCTTGCGTTTTTCTGTAACGATTTTGTGTATGTTTATACCATTCTTGTATGTTGACATCCTGGCTTTATCCTTGAGGTAATCTAAAGGTTTTACTCTGCTATATACACCAAACATTTCAAACTTTTCCACTACGTGTTACACAGCAGTGTCTCCCACACTGACATTCACAAGACTCAAGTCACTGTGGTTCAGTAACAATGGCAGGTTTATAGGTTTCCTTCCAGCTGGACTGAAATCTCTATGGCTCAGTAGTTACACTAGTTTCAAAAGTATTCTTCAGACAGCGAAAACAATTATATGTTATAAGTTCAATAAATACTTTTAAGACTCGCTTCCCATCTGGGTTAGTCACTATGGTCACAATCTTCAACAGATTCAAAAGCATAATTATGTACCTTTTTAATAAATACATGTTCCAGTGTTAAAAAGACCTTAAAATGAGGTAAGTCTTTAATGTCAGAAAAAAATCATTGACCATTGCAAACATATTACAAAAACTCTCTAAAAAAAATTACGAATTCGGGAGACCTGATTTAATGACAAAAATAATTTTGTCAGAGCATCTGACATCCTGGCTTCTTCTGGACAAGTGAATGAGTCACTCTCACGCAGTGGTAGAGAGAGGTAGCAACAAAGGTAGATACAGCAGTGGTAGCAGAGTACTCTCAGTGGTGCTGACAGTGGCAATAACCAACAGTGGTGAACAAATCACTGGTAGCAGTGTTCCCAGTGTTAATGAAAGATAGTCAAACCTGGGTTGTAATATCCTTAGAGTTATATACATAAATTTCTTTATTTTCATAATAAGGCCAACCTAATGTCGCTAATATTTTGAACGCTGATTTTAAATGTAATATCACTTTTTCTCCATAACTTAATTATAATTAACAAGTAAATATTATTTTTTATTGATGTTTATAATTTTTACTGACTGTCGCCCAGTGGATAAGTATGAAGCACGTAATAAAACTCTCAATTTAAATGATCGATCTGAAATTTATTTTTTACACACACACACACACACACACACACACACACACGCGCGCGCGCGCGCACACACACACACACACACACACACACACACACACACACACACACACACACACACACACACACACACACACACACACACACACACATAGGGGACTGTAGGGAAAGAAGGAGCAAAACTGCATGTAGAAGCTCTATCAGTGGAGACTGTAGTAAATGAAAGAGCTAAGCTATATGTGGAGGCCCTAACAGACCACAGCAGAGCCCAGGGAAAGCCGAGAAGGGAAAATGACAGGCCAGTGAGCCCAAGTACATAAGCTAGTGAAACTGAAGAAAGGAAAGCTGCAATGGAGGAAATCAAAATGAATGAGGGGATACGCAGGGATATGCAGAGGGAGAATGAAAGGGTGAGGCCAGTCTTTGTGTATAGGCTCCAGGAAGTTGAAGGGGAAACATATGAAGCAAGAAAACAAGGGGAAAAAAGCAAATGAAAGCATCATGAAAGCAATAGGAGAAGACGACATGACCCAGCTGAAAAATTTTCGGAAAATAGGGGGGTTTGTAAAGAAAAGAACCCGGCCAGTGAAAGTGACCTTCAAGGCAGAATTGACTCGGAACAGGATCCTGCAGGAGAAAGCACGATTAAGGGACATGCCGGCATACAGGAAGGTGTATCTCGACCGCGACAGAACACAAGAAGAAAGGCAGAAACTGAGAGAGATGGTACAAAGGCGAAAGGAGGAAAGAGAAGGGATGGAGAAGACAGAAAGGAGATCCCAGACACAGGAAGAAGATCAAATACAACCTCCCTCACAGCTTCCTATAGAAGCCTCCCAACCAGGTCAACCCAAGTGCAGCCAAACACTCTAAACCAAAACATCCATGCCACATCCAATGCCCCCACCCACTGCATTACAAACTCCACCCCCACAGCAACCACCTATAGTTCCTTATCAGGTCTCCCACTTCCCCAACCCCAATACACCTCCCAGATCACAGTCTTAGAAAAGAAGTTGAAGGTGTGGTATACAAATGCAGATGGAATAACAAATAAGTATGAGGAGTGGCACGAAAGAATCAAGGAGACATCCCCAGACATAATAGCACTCACAGAAACAAAACTCACCAGAATAATAACAGATTCAATCTTTTCACCCGGATATCAAATCCTCAGGAAAGACAGAGGGGGGAGAGGGGGAGGAGGAATTGCACTGCTCATTAAAAACCAGTGGGGTTTTGAGAAAATGGAAGGAATGGATAGCACGGGTGAAAGGGACTACTTAGTAGGAACAATCCAGTCTGAGGAACATAAAGTGATAATTGCAGTAATGTTCAACCCACCACAGAACTGCAGGAGGCCAAGAGAAGAATACGATGAGAGCAACAGAGCAATGGTCGACACACTAGCCGAGGTGGCCAGGAGAGCACACATGGGGGAGCAAAGTTACTAGTTATGGGTGACTTCAATCACAAGGAGATTGACTGGGAAAACCTGGAGCCCCATGGAGGTCCCGAAACATGGAGAGCCAAGATGATGGATGTGGTACTGGAAAACCTCATGCATCAACATGTTAGAGACACTGCCAGAGAGAGACGAGAGGATGAACCAGCAAAACTGGACCTTGTGTTCACCTTGAGTAGTTCGGACATCGAGGATATCTTGTATGAAAGGCCCCTGGGAGCTAGTGATCATGTGGTTCTGTGCTTCGACTACATAGTTGAGCTCCAAGTGGAGAGAGTAGCAGGAATAGGGTGGGAAAAACCAAGCTACAAAGGGGGGAACTACTCAGGCATGAGGAACTTCCTTCAAGACATTCAGTGGGAGAGGGAAATGACAGGAAAACCAGTACAAGAAATGATGGACTATGTGGCAACAAACTGCAAGGAGGCAGAGGAAAGGTTTGTTCCCAAGGTAAACAGAAATAATGGGAAGAACAGAACGAGTCCTTGGTTCACCCAAAGATGTAGGGAGGCAAAAACTAGGTGTACTAGAGAATGGAAAAGGTACAGAAGACAGAGAACTCAGGAAAATAAAGAGATTAGCCGAAGAGCCAGAAACGAATATGCACAGATAAGAAAGGAGGCTCAGCGACAATATGAAAATGACATAGCATCGAAAGTCAAGACTGACCCGAAGCTGTTGTACAGCCACATCAGGAGGAAAACAACAGTCAAGGACCAGGTAATCAGACTGAGGAAGGGTGATGGGGAATTCACAAGAAACGACCGAGATGTATGTCAGGAGCTCAACACGAGATTTAAAGAAGTATTTACAGTGGAAACCAGTAGGACTCCAGGAAATCAGAACAGGGGGGTACACCAGCAAGCGCTGGATGAGGTACATATAACCAAGGAGGAGGTGAAGAAGCTGCTATGCGAACTTGACACCTCAAAGGCGGTGGGACCAGACATCTCTCCGTGGGTCCTTAAAGAGGGAGCAGAGATATTGTGTGTGCCATTAACAAAGATCTTCAACACATCATTTGAAACTGGGCAACTCCCTAAGGTATGGAAATTGACAAATGTAGTCCCAATTTTTAAAAAGGGAGACAGACATGAGGCACTAAACTACAGACCTGTATCACTAACGTGTATAGTATGCAAGGTCATGGAGAAGATCATCAGGAGGAGAGTGGTGGAGCACCTGGAAAGAAACAAGTGTATAATTGACAACCAGCACGGTTTCAGGGAAGGAAAATCCTGTGTCACAAACCTACTAGAGTTTTATGACAAGGTGACAGAAGTAAGACAAGAGAGAGAGGGATGGATCGACTGCATTTTTTTGGACTGCAAGAAGGCCTTCGACACAGTTCCTCACAAGAGGTTACTGCGAAAGCTAGAGGATCAGGCACACATAACAGGAAAGGCAATGCAATGGATCAGAGAATACCTGACAGGGAGGCAACAACGAGTCATGGTACGTGACGAGGTGTCAGAGTGGGCTCCTGTGACAAGCAGGGTTCCACAGGGGTCAGTCCTAGGACCTGTGCTGTTCTTGGTACATGTGAACGACATAACGGAAGGGAGAGACTCAGAAGTGTCCTTGTTTGCAGATGATGTGAAGTTAATGAGAAGAATCAAATCGGATGAGGATCAGGCAGGACTACAAAGAGACCTGGACAGGCTACAAGCCTGGTCCAGCAACTGGCTCCTTGAGTTTAACCCTGCCAAATGCAAAGTCGTGAAGATTGGGGAAGGGCAAAGAAGACCGCAGACACAATATAGTTCAGATGGCCAAAGACTGCAAACCTCACTCAAGGAAAGAGATCTGGGGATGAGTATAACACCGAGCATATCTCCTGAGGCGCACATCAATCAGATAACTGCTGCAGCATACGGGCGCATGGCAAACCTACGGATAGCGTTCCGATACCTCAGTAAGGATTCGTTCAAGACTGTATACCATTTACGTCAGGCCCATACTGGAGTATGCAGCACCAGTTTGGAATCCACACCTAGTCAAGCATGTCAGGAAATTAGAGAAAGTGCAAAGGTTTGCAACAAGACTAGTCCCAGAGCTAAGGGGATTGTCCTACGAAGAGAGGTTGAGGAAAATCGGCCTGACGACACTGGAGGACAGGAGGGTCAGGGGAGACATGATAACGACATATAAAATACTGCGCGTAATAGACAAGGTGGACAAAGACGGGATGTTCCAGAGAAGGGACACAGACACGAGAGGTCACAATTGGAAGTTGAAGACTCAGATGAATCAAAGGGATGTTAGGAAATATTTCTTCAATCATAGAGTAGTCAGGCCGTGGAATAGCCTAGAAAGTGACGTAGTGGAGGCGGGAACCATACATAGCTTTAAGGCGAGGTATGATAAAGCTCATGGGGCAGGGAGAGAGAGGACCTAGTAGCAATCAGCGAAGAGGCGGGGCCAGGAGCTATGACTCGACCCCTGCAACCACAAATAGGTGAGTACAAATAGGGGAGTACACACACACTCACACACATACACACACACACATACACACACACACACTCACACACACACACACACACACACACACACACACACACACACACACACACACCACACACACACACACACACACACACACACACACACACACACACACACACACACACACACACACACACACACACACACACACACATCGACATGTGCCTAGGACAAAATGGTAACACCCACACACACACACACACACACACACACACACACACACACACACACACACACACACACACACACACACACACACACACACACAAACACACACACACAAACACACAAACACCAAATCCTGAGGAAAGACAGAGGGAACAGGGGGGGTGGAGGAGTGGCGTTGCTGATCAAAAATCGCTGGAATTTTGATGAGCTGGAGAGAGGAGATAGCGGAGAAGAAAGTGATTACATAGTGGGAACACTTCACTCTGGAGGTCCCAAGGTGGTAATAGCAGTGATGTATAACCCACCACAGAACAGCAGGAGGCCAAGGCAAGAGTACGACGAGAGCAATAGAGCGATGGTTGACACACTGGCTAGAGTGGCCAGAAGAGCTCATGCATGCAGGGCAAAGCTCCTGATCATGGGTGACTTTAACCACAAGGAGATCGATTGGGAGAACTTGGACCCACATGGGGGCCAAGATACATGGAGGGCTAAGATGATGGAGGTGGTACTGGAGAACTTCATGTACCAACACGTAAGGGACACTACAAGAGAGAGAGGAGAGGATGAACCAGCAAGGCTGGACTTAGTATTCACCTTCAGTAGTGCAGATATCGAGGACATCGCATATGAAAGACCCCTTGGGGCCAGTGACCATGTGGTTTTAAGCTTCGAATACACAGTAGAGCTACAAGTGGAGGGAGAAGCAGG